>NW_022436942.1:63609109-63788423 GCF_009761245.1 Sapajus apella
TTTTTGAGATGGAGTCTCGCTCTGGTGCTCAGGCTGGAGTGCAGTGGAGTGATCTTGGCTCACTGCAACCTTCACCTCCCAGGTTTAAGTGATTCTCCTGCCTCAGCCTCCTGAGTAGCTGGGATTACAGGCGTGCAACACTATGCCCGACTAATTTTTTGTTTTAATATTTTTAGTAGTAGAGATGGGTTTTCACCATGTTGGTCAGGTTGATCTCGAATTCCTGACCTCGTGATCCACCTGCCTCGGCCTCTCAAAGTGCTGGGATTACAGGCTTGACCCACCGCACCCGGCCCACCTTCTGTTTTAAAATATTTTCTTTGGGTCAGATCATTAATGAGATAGGGCTGATGAAGCTTCTTACCCTACTGAGAAGTACTGGGAAGTTAAAGGCTCAGATGCATGCGTGATCCTTTTATGACAAGGGCGCATACTCCTTTTAGAGAGGCATGAGGAAGTGGAGACCGTCATCCACTCACCACTACCACCCATGGTCCTTGAATTCTGCATGCTCATCACACTGCTGAGGACGATCCCTATGGGGTTCCCTAAAGCTTTGCCTTCCAGGGGCCTTTCGTTTCCAGAGATCACAGTGATAGTGTAGTGGTTGGATTTACACACATAAGGACATGCACTGTCGGAGCCTGATCCTGTATTTTTAGCTGTATTCTCCTGACTTCAGATCCAACCATGCCAGAAAATTCATCCTTGATTTTCATTTCCTTGAGTGTTTGGCCACCTCAGACCACTCCTAATACTGATTACTATAACAGGGCTCTTGTTGAAACACAGATTCCACTTTAACTAATTGTAGCAGAAAAGGCATGTATTAAAGGATATTAGGAAGTGCAAGAATCTTGGGGGCGAGGAGGGAGAAGGAAGGCAGAGAGTGTCAGGCTCTGAGGCTATTTCAGCTAGAAGCAAGACCCAACTCATCCCATGGGGGTGCTCCAGTGAAGACCCCAATGCTTCTGCTTCTGCTGCTGCTGTGCTCAGCACAGATTCTGCTTTTCCCACTCGTGATTCTGGGATTGCACACCCGAGGCTCTGCCATCTGCATCAATGCCCTGCTCCTTCTAGCACCTCCCGTCTGTCCTCACTTTGTGTGCTCGGAAAGCATGTATCTAACTGATGGAGTCTATGTCACATGACTGGCCCCAGCTGCAAGGGTGGCTGCCAGGTGGAGTTCTGGCTCCCTCCCCTGGGGAGGAGGGAGGGACTCATAACATGTTACTTTCTCCAGTATAAGAGGGATGGTCCCAACACGACGCATGCCCACCGCCCTTTCCAAATCCCACTTCTCACCACTTGGCCTTTCCCTCCCTGGTTGTGAGTGGCTTGGAGGCCCTGAAATTTCTTGTCACCAAGCTTTTAAACAATACTTTCTCTTTGCCTGGGATGCTCAGCTCACCCCACTATGGCGGAGGCGTGCTCAGGCTCAGCTGTCACCTTTTCCAGGAAGCCTTCCCTGGCCCAGCAGAAGCCAAGGTAGAATCATCACAGACACACGCATGGACTCTCATGGAGCCCCAGAAGCAAAGTGCTCCCCACTGCAAGAATTCTCCCAAGGATTTCCAGCCCATTTTTTTTGCTCTTCCTTCAGGTCCTGGTGATGGCTGCTATTATTTCCATTTTTTCTTGTTCATGCCTCAATGAAGAAGGATCACATTTATTTATTTATTTAGAGTCAGGGTCTCAACCTGTTGCCCAGCTGGAGTGCAGTGGCATGATCATAGCTCACTGTAGCCTCGAACTCCCAAGCTCAAGCAATCCTCCTGCCTTAGCCTCCCAAGTAGCTGGGCCCACAGGCATGCACCACCATGCCCAGCTAATTTTTTAAATTTTTGTGCAGATGGGTCTCATCATGTTGCCCAGGCTGGTCTCAAACTCCTGGGCTCAAGTCATTCTTCTGCTTTGGCCTCTCAAAGTGCTGGGATTACAGGCCCTAGCCACGGTGCCCAGCCAGACAAATCACGTTTTTGTTTTTTTAAACACAAAATCTCACTCTGTCACCCAGACTGGAGTACAGTGGCGTGATCTCAGCTCACTGCAACCTCTGCTGCCAGGGTTCAAGTGATTCTCCTGCCTCAGCCTCTTGAATAGCTGGGATTACAGATGCCTGCCACTGTACCTGGCTAATTGTTTTTTTTTGTATTTTTAGTAGAGATGGGGTTTCACCATCTTGCCCAGGCTAGTCTTGAACTCCTGACCTCATGACCCACCCACCTTGGCCTTCCAAATTGATGGGATATACCCGGTGACAAATCACTTTTAAAAACAATCTAGAGGCCAAGTGCAGTGGCTCACACCTGTAATCCCAGCACTTTGAGAGGCTGAGGCAGAAGGATCGAGTGGGCCCAGGAGTTTGAGACCAGCCTGGTGGCAATATAGCGAGACCCTGTCTCTACCAAAATTTAAAACTTAGCTGAGTATTGTGGTATGTGCCTGTGATCCCAGCCACTCAGGAGCCTAAGGTGGGAGGATTGCTTATGCCTGGGAGTTTCAGGCTGCAGTGGGCTATGATCAAGCTACTGCACTCCAGCCTGGGCAACAGAGGGAGATCTTGTCTCTAAAAGCAACAATGATAACAACAAACAATCTGAAATTGTATTTGAGAGCAACATGCACCTCTTCTGGCTTCAGTGGCTTTGGTGAAGAGCCAAATTTTTTCTCAGGAGTGTATCAAGTACGCAGCGCAATAGCACCCTGTCAGGCCGTTCTTTGTGTTGCTCTAAAGAAGTAGCTGAGACTAGGTAATTTAGAAAGAAAAGAGGTTTAATTGGCTCAGGGTTCCGCAGGCGGTACCAGCGTGGCTCCAGCACCTACTTCTGGCGTGGCCTCAGAAAGCTTACAACCGTGGCAGAAGGCAAGGTGGGAGCAGGTCACAGGATGGCAGCAGAAGCAAGAGGGCAGGGAGGGAGGCACCGCACACTTTTAAAAAGCCAGATCTCACCAGAACTCACTCACTCACTATCACGAGGATGGCGCCAAGCCATTCACAAGTTATCTGCCCTCATGACTCAAAGACCTCCCACCAGACCCCACCTCCAGTATTGGCCATTACACTTCAACATGAGATTTGGAAGAGACAAGCATCCACACTGTATCAAGCACTTAGATCTTTATAGCTGGAAATCCATGAGGCTATGGCCTGTGTGGGAGTGGGGGTGGTGGGGTGGGCAGTTAGGCAATGGAAAAGTGGTGGGGCAGGGGAGAGAGGGAGAGGGAGAGTGGGAAGGAAGCCAGGCTCTGCTGAGAAGCTATGGGCTGCAGGAGTAGCTCCCGATGTTGGAGCTCAGCTTGCTTGGAAGGCCTCTAGGGCTGCTCTGTTTACTGAGCTGAGCTGCTGTGAATTCTCTTAACATCCGCAAAAATTGACCATATAACAGTTCCGTCTCCTTGATCCCACTCATATGAGAACCATTTATTTCATAGTCTTTTTCATTAAGCAGATATTTGATATTTATTAACACTCCCATGTTTCAAAAGAGGAAACTGAGATACAGGAGAGCAATGCCCTTGCCTCAAGGCCTCTCATCCACTGGCAGGTTCCACCCACACCTTTACTGAATGTCTACAAAGGGTCAGGCTGTAAGGACTGGTAGGTGGTGGGGTGGGTCTTGAACCCAGGTCTATAAAACTTTAGTGCCTTTCCACTAAAGCAAGGCAGCAGCATGCACCAGAGATCTAACTGGCAAAGGAGTGCTTAATAACACAAAGAAAGATAGAGAAGAGGAAATGAGAGGGAGGAAGAGAAAAAAAAGGAGAGATGAGAGAAATGAGCTAATGATGGTGCCTTTTAGAGGTTGCTGATTGGTGCATTCATGTCGAATATGGCTGCTGGGTTTTTGGAGTTAAGGAAACAAAGGTCCTTTCTTCCTCTCCCAGTTGGAACCAGTGTAGAGACAGATGTGGGAATCAGACAGGTGAAGATTAAAATGTCATATATTAAGAAGGGAAAGTGAAAACAACTCTGTTGAGTTGAATAGCCCCAAATCATGTCTGCTAGCACCTCAGAATGTGATCTTATTTGGAAATAGGCTCTTTGCAGATGTAATCAGTTAAGACGAGGTCATTCTGGATTAGGGTGGGCCCTAATGCGATGACTAGTGTTTTTATAAGAAGAGAAGACAGTCTCAGAGACACACAGAGAACACCTTGTTAAGACAGAGGCAGACTCGAGTGTTGCAGCTGTAAGCTTAGAGATGTCAAGGACTGCCAGAGTCACTAGAAGCTGGAGGAGGTGAGGAAGGATCTTTCCCAGTGCCTACAGAGAGAGCATGAGCCTGCTGACACCTAGATTTTGGACTTTTAGGCTCCAGAACTGTGGGAGAATGAATTTCTGTTGTTTTAAGCCACCCATTTTGTGATACTTTGTTACAGCAGCCACAGAAAAGTAATGTGAGCCAGGCAGTTTGGATAATTGGTTTTCTGTTTGCAAGGAAGTGGGTTTGTGGGTGCCTCCTCCCTAAATAGACAGACTTTCCCTTTCCAGGAAGCAGAGACCCTCCATGGGCAGGCTGCCTCTCCAGGAGGAAGGAGATAAGTTGAGTTTTTCTCCAAGACTCACCAATCAGAGGCAAAAGATGAGAAGTGGGGGTAGTCTAGCTAAAGTTCCTCCCGTGGGAAGCATGGGGAGTGGGAAATAAGAGTCCTGTCTAATGGTGGGCTGTAGATGCCTATTTTTTAGCCTGCACTGTGTGTGTGTGTGTGTGTGTGTGTGTGCGTGTGTGTGTGTACATAATTGAATATATATATAAATTGAATTGGTAGTCAACACCTAAAAGTTGGAAGATTTTTTATATGAAATCCAGATTTCAAGGTTCTCCTGTGGAAAGATCTGGCTACACTGGGCTCACATTCCCACAGGGCTATGTTGCAAAGAGCCTGCCTTCTGCAGATGAGGCCCAAGCTCTCCAGCTCGCCGTTCTGTCCCTTTCTACCTCCTACCACTCCCTACCACCCACCCTATGTCCCCTGGTGTCTTTAGATATTTTGGTTTGGGACTTGCAGAGTAGAGGTTAAGAGCACAGACTCTGGAATCAGCCAAGCCTTCTGTTCAAATCTGATCCACGTCACTTCCTAAATGTGTGGTGTTGGGCAACTTAGCTTAAACTCCTTGAGACTCGGTTTCCTCATTTGGAAAACAAAAATAATAATAGAACTACCTTATGGGGCTGTTGCAATAATTAAATAATGTAATCATGTGAGTCTTTTTGTATACGTGAAAGATACATAATAGATGGGAATTACGGTTACTCTTTGAAAAGCAAATCTGGGCAATGTGAGAGGAAACCTGGAAGAGAACTAGAGCCTCTGGCCTGATGTACACTTTGTCTGGTTTTAGCACGGCCCCTGGTCTCGTCGGTTTTCAGAAAAATATTTTCATAAGCTCACTTCCAAGGAGTCCCCTTTCTGTGGCAAGGAGTCCAATAGCAGCTTTGGGAATTAGGGGTTCAATTAGAGCAGTTTTCCCTCTTCCCCACATTTTGATTCTCTTCTGGAAGGAGGTTGCAGTGAGGCAGGAAACTCTGGATTCCATCCAAATACTTTGATGTCTGGCTTTTAAAATAGCAACGATCTTAGCTGGCTTCACAGACTTCCTAGTGGCCCTCAAAGGACAGCTTCTGCTTTGACTGATCACTTCTCCTGGGAGGCCCAGAATGATGGAAGATGCAGAAGTAACCAATTTACCTCAAATAGCCTACTTCCAGGTAGAGGTGAGAAACCAGATGGAATTGGAAAGGAGACAGGGTGATAGTGAGGAAAGCCTTTTTATGAAGAACATATACACTTCTCACTAGGAGAAAGAATGTCCAGTTAGAAGGCCATCAGCCTTTCAAATAGTTGCAAGCTACAAAAACCCAACTCAATTCAGTCCTTGCCAAAAGGTAAATGTATTTGGAAGGACACAGTCATATTCTGACTCACGAGGGACATAGGAGTATTCTCTATAAACCTGGGGACACCTAAGGACAGCAAGGCCTCCCCAGAGACAGAATGAATCAGGACCTAGAAAGCATACAGGGTGCAAGGCATTAGGTCTTGGTACAAGAGTTCACTGCTGACACAACAGAGGGCTACCTGATAGTTTAAACACTGTGTATTAAGTAATCTATTTTTTCTCAACTGGTTTGAAATGCCACATTTATAGAATTCTAATTTTTTTTGTATTCACGTCAATTTCTGGCAAGATTTTATGCTATCTACTGTTTGTGGTTGTTATGGGTTGAAATATGTCCCCCAAAAGACATATGTTAATGTCCTAACCCCCAATACTACAGTAACTGACCTTCTTTGAAAATAGGGTCTTTCTAGAGGTAATCAAATTAAAATGAGGTTATTAGGTGGGCTGTAATCCAATATGGCTGGTGTCCTTATAAAAGGGGAAATTTGGTTGCAGAGACAGACATGCACAGGGGGAAGGCAGCCATCTGAAGTGGAGGACTGGAGTGATTCTTCCATAAACCTGGGGACACCAAAGTTTGCTGGCTAACCATCAAAAGCTAGGAAGCAGCAAAATAGGAAGCTTTTCCTAAATGCTTCAGAGGGCACATGACCCTACTAACACTTTACTTTCATACTTCCAGCCTCCAGGGCTGTGAGACAATACATTTTTCCCAGTTTGTGATGCTCTAGTAGGGGAGCTCTAGCAAACGAATACAATATTCCAATATACCAAACTGTTTAGTGATAGCTTTGTAATATTTCAAAACACCTGGTCATGCCCATTCCAGGGAGGATATATTTAAGATGAAAAAGATTAGATTTAGTGGAAATGCTGAAGATTATCATCCAAACCATCATTTTAAAAATTGATTTTTTTTTTGAGACACAATTTCGCTCTGTCACCCAGGCTGGAGTGCAGTGGTGCCATCACAGCTCACTGCAGCCTTGACCTCTCAGGCTCAAGTGATCCTCCCACCTCAACCTCCAAGTAGCTGGGACTACAGGTACACACCACTACGTCTGGCTAATTTTTAAATTGTTTGTAGAGACAAGATCTCATCATTTTGCCTAGGCTGGTTCTAGCAAGCCACCTTGGTCTTTCAAAGTGTTGGGATTACAGGCGTGAGCTGTGAGCCACTGTACCTGGTCTACTTTTTAATCATTTAGAGCGCTAATAGAAATGCATTCTTGAAATGGGTATATTTTATTGCATGTTGATTATACCTCAATAAAATTGATTTAAAAGACTATAGAAACAACACAGATTCAAATGTGTTATATATCTAAATGTAGCAAATGGAAACCACCACCAGCTGGTCCTTTATTGTATGTTGCATGGTTTATGTAAACTTTGGGCTAGAGCTCTGCATATATTTAAAATTCCTGTGGAAGTCTCATTGACTTATGCGGGTGGCGTGTTACACTAATATTTCAAGTACTTTAGGCTAGTGCTCATATACTTGTCTAAAACTGTGCACGTGAACACATTCTTATATGTGCAGGCCGTTCTCAAGTACGGCCTGGGTGAGGCGCTATCATTCCTTAATGGATCAGCGGTGTAGTAACAGCAGAAGAAAAAATATGGTGAGTTGTGACAATGTAGTGTCATAGATAATTTTCACATTTAAAGTTTTTGTCGTAGTTCTGACTTTAGTAAGCAGGATGATTTCAATATAGCAACGTGGGGCTCACTGTATTACCATGCCTATAGGAGCAGTTAAATCTTCATGAAAGTAATTGAAAGACTAAGCTTTGGACTCAACATTTAAAACAAAATCAATTAGATGGTTTAGAAGCATTTTATGGATATCCAAAGGAGACAGAAATGGAGGTTTCTAATAATTAAAAATGTTGTTGACTGTGTCAAGGTGTATTTTAAAAGCTTTTTTTTTTTTTCAAGGAAAATTTAAATTGACTGCCAACCTTGTTCATCAAATTCCCCTAAGCAACACAATAATTTAGAAATGGAAGCAATTGGTAGTGATTTCTTATTAGACCAAAAATTCTTACGGTTTTCTGACCTCTGGATCCTTTCTCTTATACCAGATTGAAAGATGAACTATTCAGACTTTTACATGTGCAATAACTTATGCAAATTAAGTGATCTGAAAAAGACATAAAGCTTGGCCTAATGGGCATATACAGATTTCTGCATTTAGCAATTAGAGAATATTTGTTCTTAAGCACACATTGGGTATTTGCATTAAAAAAAAATCTTGTGCTAGGCCATAAGGAAGTCTCAACAGATTGCAAAGAAATCTCTGACAACATAATATTATGAAGTTAGAAATCACTAACAAAATGGGAAATAAAAAATTTTATATATCTGGAAATTTAAAAGTATACTCCTGCAGGTAATGAAGTAACTCAAATTAGACTACTTATCTTCCAAGAACAACTAGAAAACCTGTAAAGATATGTGAAAAAAAAGTGTTTAAAGGCATGAGAGAACTCCAGAGGCAGCCAAGACTTGAGGGGCCAAACTCCTAGAGAAGAGGGAGTCACAGAGGTTAGTTGACATTCTATAGCCACTTTTCCCCTTGAGGCATTTGACCATTCTGGGAATGGGGTGAGAATCTGAGAACTGAGGCAAAGGGTCTGGATAGAAGGGCTGCTAATAAGAGGCAGAATTTTTGGCTGTCCCACAGGGCTAGAAAGACACAATGCAGAGGTTCAGGGGCCAAGGTCCCAGGGAGAAGGGAGGGGCAGTGAACTGATCCCGTACAAGGTCAATTTCCCTCTTAAGATATTTGCTGACTTCTGAAATGGCTTAAGACAGGAGGCAGGCAGAAAGTCTCTGAAATGCAGAGTGTATATTGTTTGGCCATCTTGTGGTGTTGAAGAAGCAAAGACCATAGTGAAGGACCTCTGTGGGGCTGGGGGAAAGGAGCTCTGAATAAATTCCCAAATTCTCTATTGCAATTTCTGGACCTTATTGCAATTAGTGTCCCTGCTGAATTTGCATTTTCATCCTTTCCTGTCGGGGATTCTCTGAGATCTGTGGGAACTCCACACCTGCATTTCTCCAGATCCACCCTTGCATAGGAAATGCCCTGAACTGAGCCAAGGCTGCCTTGGCTTTGGCAGGAAGTCAAAGCTCGCCAACCTCATATTTTCCTTAACTCAACAGTCTTCATTCCAGTTGTATTAATCTAATCAACAGCACATGGAACTTATTCCACCTCATGTGTCTTTTCAGGAGGTACAAAAGTAGTGTAATTAATAAAACCGGCATTGTAACACATAGCGTATCATTTATGTTACCTTTCACCTCTTTGAAGTACCATGCATGCTCTTGACTGATGTTACTAGCCTGAGAAATCATTACTTTACCTGGCTGAATTGTCATTTGCGATTATGCCATAATTTAGTAATTAAAATCTATTTGTAAGCTAACCTCTTTTCTGTTTGTCTGTGGTAGGTAGCAGATGGTCCCAATGATCCTTCCTTCCTAATATGCATCTCTTGTGTCAGTGACCACATTGAATGGGGCTGATCTGTGCAAACAATAGAATATTGTAGAAATGACAGTGAGTTACTCGGGAGGCTAGGTCAGAAGAGACATTGTGATTTCACCTTCCTCTCTCTTCAAGCATTTTCTCTGGGGGGAGTAGTTGCTATGTTGTGAGGACACTCAAGTAGCTCATGGAGGAGGAATGGAGGCCTCATGAAAACAACAAACACCATGTACATAAACCATCCAGAAGCAGGTCCACCAGTTCAAGCCAGGCCTTCAGATAAAGGCATCCTTGGCCAGCACATTCACTGCAACTTCATGATAGACTGAGCTAGAACTATTCAGCTAAGGTGCTCCGGAATTCCAGACCCATAGAAATTGTATGAGATAATAAATATTTGTTGTTTTAAGCTTCTAAACTTTGGGTTAGTTTGTTATGCTGAAATGAATATTATTAATACTGTCTTATTTTCTTGTCCGAATTCCTGAGTTCTTTCTCCCTTTTTCCTTCGTATGTGTATCGATATAATTGAGTTCTTTCCATGGTGCACATTTCTGTGCATTTATTGAGCACTTTTCTTGTCTTTTTTTTTTGCCGTTGGCTGTTTCAGAGGATTCAGTGATGGAAATATCCTTTTTTAATACTGGTTTATTCTTTTCCCAAGATGCAGCATAGGGAGTTTAATTTGCAGTGTTAAACGTGGCCTTGGGGAGTCTGTCCCTTGGGAGAGCATACCTGATAGGGTTTGGATGTGTCCCCACCAAATCTAATCTTGAATTGTAGTCCCCCAGATCCTCACATGTCATGGGAGGGACCTGGTAGGAGATAGTTGAATCATGGGGGCAGTTACTCCCATACTGCTATTCTTGTGATAGTGAGTGAGTTCTTAGGAGATCTGATGGTTTTACGAGGGGCTTTTCCCTCTGCTGGGCTCTCATTCTTCTCGTTCCTGCTGCCACGTGTAGAAGGACATGTTTACTTCCCCTTCCACCATGATTGTATAAGTTTCCTTAGGCCTCGCCAGCCATGCTGAACTGTGAGTCAGTTAAACCTCTCTCCTTTATAAATTACCCAGTCTCAGGCATGGCTTTATCTTTATTAGCAGCATGAAAACAGACTAATGCAATACCTGAAGGGGTTTCAGGTGCTGATCTTGCTCAATCATCTGTGAAAGCCACACAATGGAAGCAGTTTATTTTGGTTTAGAGATCAAGGCTGTATTTTTGCTAATTAGTGAGAGGAGTAGTGGGGAGGCTTTGGCTGTCAGGAGTAGATTCTTTTTTGCTGACCCATGGAAAGTGACTTTCCTTTCCTGGCCACAACCTTCTAGATGGCTTTTTAAATGTTGTGTTTTCAACTAAGGATGTGCGGTTGAGAGTCAAGCTTTTGGCAGACTTGTGGGCACTCAAACTGTCTTTCCTCCAGAATTTTCAGCAGCACTCTGCTGAGTTCATTTCATGAATACCCAGAAATGTTTGCCTAAGTCACTCACTTTTAATGGTTGGAAATATTATGTTCATTAGGATCAGCACTTTTGTTCCACCCTAGCCTCAACATCTAAACTTTTTTTTTTTTTTTTTTTTTTTTTTATTGTCAGAGTCTTTCTTTTTTTCCCAGGCTGGAGGGCAGTGGCACAATCATGGCTCACTACCAGCTCAGGTGATTCTCTCACTTCAGCTTCCTGAATAGCTGGGACTACAGGTGGCTACCACGCCTGGCTAATTTTTTGTATTTTTTTTGGAGAGAAGGGTTTTCACCATGTTGTCTAGGCTGGTCTTGAACTCCTGAGTTCAAGACATCTGCCTGCCTCAGCCTCTCAAAGAGCTGGGATTATAGGCATGAGCCACCATGCCTGGCCTGGACATTTTTTATGTGAAGATAAGGTAGGTTCTAATCTCCAACTGATCTTTAAGTCTGTGCTCTTGATGTTTTGGGGCTGTGATAGGCTCGATGGCTCCCTGTGCTGAAATGCTCTTGTGTCATCCCTTGAAAATAAGAGCTGCTTTTCACTTAGGGTTCAGGCACTATGCTAAGTGATGTACCTGCATTATCTCATCTAACCCTCCGCACACCTGTGTAGTAAGCACCACTACCGTCATTTTATATGGTAGGTGGTGAAGCGGAGGCTGTGGCAGGTGAAGTGATTTGTCTGAGACTGTGTAGCTGGTCAGTGAATGGACAGAGAACTGATCTCAGGCTGGTGGATTCCAAAGCTGGTTCTTTGAACCACAGCATGACGAGGTCACCCTTGCTCTGCCATAAGCTGTTTGCTGGGACAGTAAGTAGGATACCAAGGGCAACAGAGTCCACCTGCTGACTCGATGTGCTGAATGCCAGTGTCAGTCCTCCTGGCAAGACTCTCGCCCTCCACGCCCATTCATAGAGCTGAGTGTGAGTGTGTGACATCCTGTGGGACACCTGTGTTTCACTGGCTACAGTATCATTCTCCATTCAGTTCCACTTGTAACTAGCTCAAGAAACAAAATTGTGAAAAGGCTCAGGGAACATATATCAGCCCATTTCCTCTTTCCCTTGGCTGGAAAATACGATTCTGGCTGAACGACATCTTAAAAATATTTATAGCCATAGAATATGAGTGCTACAAAGGCCGTTAGTGCAAACCCCATTTTGTAGGTAAAAAACTCTGAGGCCCAGAGTCGGGAGATATCTGCATGTGATCAGAAGTCAGGGCAGTGCAGTCGTGACATCTGCTTGGATCAAAATCCCAGTTCTTTCACTTACTGGCTACATGACCTTGAGCAAGTCCCAGAAGGTCTCTTAACTCTCAATTTCCTCATCTGTTAAATGGGAATGATAATATGAGTTGGTGCAAAAGTAACTGCAGTTTTTGCATTGAAGTTTTTGCATTTAAAAAAATGGCAAAAACTTTTGCATCAACCTAATATTATCATTTCCATTTTACAGGTGAGGAAATTGAGAGTAAAGCAGGTATTATTATGTTGGTGGAAAAAAAAATTAGCTCATGCCGAAATTAGCTAAGACTTTAGGGGACTGTTGGAAAGGTGTGATTGTACTGCCTTTCCAGTGTGCAAAATTCCTTTTGCATCCACCTAATAATACCTGCCTCACGGTGGAATCATGGAGATTGGATGACTTAGGCATGTGTGCGTGTGTGTGTGTGGCTCTCAGCCCCACACCCAGCAGTGGAGAAGTGCTTAGCCAGTATTAGCTCAGGGGCTTCCTGCCAGTCCTCCTTTACTCCCTCTTCCAATGTCACCCAAGGAAACTGCGGTAGAAAGCTAACGCTCTCCTCTCCACAATCCCCACATTCTGGATGGAGAATTGGCGCCATCTTGTTTTTAAGGTTCCCATCGACGCCAGAGTCACATATGCAGCTTCCCCTTTGAGGATGACTTTGGCTTCTCTAGTTATCTAATTAAACATGTCATCGTGATCACATGAATATTTATATAATTAAATTGATTATAAAAAACAACAAGGGGAATACACGGAGGGTGTTCAATATGCCGCTGTGCATGAGTCTTCCTAGCAGCCTTCTGAAGTAGATTCTATTTTTATCATCCCCATTATTCAGATGAAGAAACTGAGGCACTGAGAGGCAAAGTCACTTGCCCAAGGTCACTGGCTGCTAAGTGGCAGTGTCTAGATAGCGGCCTGGAGCTATATGATTTTGGAATTACAGTGCTTCACTCCATCAACTCAAATAGCACGTCTTCACTCTAAGCTCTTGCCCTATTTAAAGAGGATCATTCTGTTTTTCTTTTTTCTTTTAAAATCCATGTTGACTTTACAAATTTTATGGGCAATTATATTGTTTCCCAGTTGTTGACTCTTGGGTGTGGGTGTAGGTGTGGGGCTGGTGGTTTCTCCTCAGATGAAATGGGAGATGACTGAGGCCTACTAGTTAGCTTCAGATATTTGACAGCTGGAATTCTTTGCTACATTCTTTCTTTACATTGAATAACTTTGGTCTCAGATGAAATAATTTATAGTTTTTTTTAATGACTTTCTTTTTGAAAATTTGAGGGTTGGAGGTGATGGGTGGAAAAACAGGCAGGGCAAAGGAGCAGGTCCCGAGCTTTGAGTCAGGCCTCATTTAGAAGACTCTTTTTGCACTCTCCTTAACATTTCGGTTTTTAAGTTTTTCTCTTGTTCGTGGTTTTGCCCTGTCTCTGTTTATTTTGTGAGTCCTGGCTAAGGGGGTTTTCTCAAAAGGGAATTATCCACACCGAATCTTGTTCTGGCCAAGTATTGACCACCCTCTCTGTCAAGGCCTTCTTTGTGCAGAGGGGCTGAACGTTTATTCTGGTTGACATGGATGCTGTATAGAAGCGATCATTAGGTGGGGCAGGGACATAGTGAGCTTCATTAGAATAACCAGACATTTGAGATGGAATCCCATGACAAGATGTTTTTCCTGGCACGACAACCACTTCATCAGAGGTTTAGGACACAGGACTCGAATGTTGGTGACTGAAGCACATCACGGTTCCTGTTGTTTTAGAGCTAAGGAAACAAAATTTAAGGTGGTTTAAATGAGGGGGCTCACTTGAAGGTGAAAACAGATTATCATCACACTGGAAAACAAAGAAGCCTGGGCCTCGCAGGGACCAGGGCTGGACTTTAGGGGCACAGGTTGTGCTCTCTGGTTCTCAGTCAGTGCAGGGGTTCCCTCTTTCTCCCATTTCTCAGCAGCTGCATGATCTTCTGTGAGCCTCAGTTTTCTCTTCTGTATAATGGAGCAGTCACAGAGCGATTAAGAGTAAGATCCAGAAACAGAAGGTCAGTGTTCATTCTTGTCATTGCCACTTCCTAAACTTTTGGCAAATCGCTCAGTTTGTGCCTCAGTTTCTTCATTGGTGAAATGAACATTGCCTGATTCTGGGGGTGTTGTGAGGTTTAGGTGGGTTAATAGCTCTCAAGTACTTAGCACAGTGCCTGGCATTCGCCAGTGTTCAAGCCAGATTAGCATCGTCTGTCTCTTGTGACAGGCTTCGTTTGCTCTCACAAGGCCAAAAATAGCCACAGCCAAGAGTAGTATTAACACTACTGGCAATAATAATAATAGCTAATCGTTATTGAACTTTTGCTATATAAGCATTTTAGAAACGCTTTCATTGTATCCTCATAAAAATCACTTTGGAATAGTTACCTTTGTTATCCCCACATTACAGATAACGAAACAGGTTCAAGGAGACCAAGTAACTCACTTAAAGTTACACAGGCAAATGAGACCCAGACCCAACTCGTCTGACTCAGTTGCCCACTATGGGAATACAGGATCTTATCCATTCACTGGCTCCACTATCTGATGGTGTGGTTCACCGTTCTCAATCTTGGTTTCTTAGTTCAAATTCTTGAGAAAAATGTGACGGACCAACTTATCCTACAGACCTTTTTTTCTCTAGGGTTAGGTGTGAACTCTTGGATCAGTCAGGTCGGCCATGTGGTTCCAACATGGTGGTCTCAAACACATAGGGACTGCAAGCTTTTCTCAGAAGAGGAAGGCAGGCAATAAAAAAACCTTTCTGTAATGGCCCCCCATTCAACCCTAAAATTGCCTCAGTATTCTCTCCAGAGAGTTAAGGTGCCGCAGGCATTACTGCCTGCCTTTCTCCCACTGAACTCGGCTTGGGCACCAGGGACCTTTGCTGGCAAGCTCAGTCCCGCCCGTTTGTGGAATCGATCTACCCAGCTTTGGCAATACTTTGAGTGCCCTGTGTCTGTCAAGGGGTGGGGTCTAGAAATTAGTCTGGCAGCCGTAAGCAGCAAGTATCTCTGTGTCCGTCATGTTGGTTTTCTCCCACCTTTTAGTAGGGCTTTCTTCTGGTGTTCTTGGCTGCTTCTGATAGACCCTTCAATGAGCCTGTTTGCCTAGCATTTTCCCTTCCTCCCCTCTGCCTGGGACCCCAGCCACCAGCTGACCTCTCCCCTCAATCCATACATACAGCTGTGAGGCACAGATGTGTTTGAGGAAGAACTCTTTCTACCATGACTCATCCACTCATCACATCAGGCCCCTTTGCATATATACTTTTAAACTTTTATTATGGAATATTTCGAACACACACAAAAATATACAGAATCATCATAAATCCTCATGCACTCATCAGCTGGTTTCAGCAGTGACTGAGTCATGGCCAAACTTGTTTGATCTGTCCTTCCATTCAATCTCTCCCAATATTATTTTGATTCAAATTATCTGGCCAATGTTTATATTTTCAATCATCTCATAAATGTTTTAAAGTTTCTTTTATTTTTTTAACTTGTCATGAAGGCTGGTTAATTTTTTTTAACAGTTTGAATCAGCATCCAAATAAGGCTTCCATATTGTGATTTGCTGATGAAATATCTTTGTCTCCATCTGTATTTTTTTCTTGTGATTTATTTCTTAAACAAATTGGGTTGTTTGTCCTGTAGAGTTTCCCATTTGGGACTTGTTGATGGGACATCCCCATGTAAATTAGTATTTAAATAGAAAGTCTTGATCATATTTAGATTTGATGTTTCTTGCCAAGGCCATTCCCTCAGTGGTACTGTGTTATTTCACTAGAGGCATTCAATGATTGTCTCTTTTTGTGGGTGTATCAATGCTCAATGCTGAAATTTAATAATTTATTAGGGCTTGCAAAATGGTTAGGTATGAATTCTCTGATTACTTCTGTATTTATAAGGTGGATTTTTTTTTAAGAGCTGAGATTTTGCTCTGTTGCCCAAGCTGGAGTGCAGTGGTGTGACCATGGCTCACTGCAGCCTTGAACTCCTGGATTCAAGCAATCCTCTTGCTTCAGCCCCCCAAGTAGCTAAGACTACAAGCCCATTCCACCATGCCTGGTTAATTTTTATTTTTTATAGAGACAGGGTCTTATGATGTTGCTCATGCTAGTTTCAAATTCTGGCCTCCAGTGATCCTCCTGCCTTGCTCTCCCAAAGCACTGGGATTACAGATGTAAGCCACCATGCCCAGCCAAGATGAAACACTTACAAATAAAAACAACTTCTCCTCATCTACCATTTGGTTACCCAGTGGCATAGTTTATATAGAAAAAAGGCAAAATAAATGCTTGATCCTTTTCCTTTACTCCCAGCTTCATGAATATGGAGTTAGTTCATTAGCATCCTCCAACAGTGAGGAATTAGGGTTTTTGAGAAGCCTCATGAAAGCTCATAGAATTAAATACATTTGATATGTTCCAATCCATTTTAGTTATTGTCTTTATTCATGTTCAAAATGTTCCATCTTTGGCCAATGGAAGCCTCTTCAAATTGGCTTCTGAATCCTTATAGCCCCTATGCTGGGTTTGGCATATTGACAGGAGCCCAGTTTGAGCCCAAGATTTTCAGGCCATTTGCACACTTAGCACGATGTCTGGCACATCAGAGAATTCAACAAATGGTAACTATGAATGTTATGATCATTTGTAAAAATTGTAATGCCTTCCCCACCCAGGGCCAGTGCCATAACTGGGCTTTTAAACACCTGCCCTACCCAGTCCTGACTTCGGCAGGGCAGGGGAGGAAGGAGCTCCATTTTTCTCTCTTCCACGCTTGTCTTTCCCCTGTCCTTATCTGCCCCCTCTTACTAAGGTGTCCCACCAGGGGAAGGAAGGACATATCTCATGGGTGAGATTGAGACCAGGGGAAGTGACCATAGCCAGCATAGCCCCTCTGAACTCAGGGACAGGGTTTGTCCATAAGCTGCATTCCCTTCACAGCTGCCTCCTCCGTAGGGAAAGAGCCCAGAGCAGGCTGAGCATCTGGAGGAGTTCCTGGGAGGGAACAAGGCAATCTGCAGTTATATCTGACACTATACATTTATTTATTTTTATTATGTTTTTTGAGTTATATGGTTTGGCTCTGTGTCCCCACCCAAATCTCATATTGAATTGTAGCTCCTATAATTACCACATATTGTGGGAGGGTCCTGGTGGGAGATGATTAAATCATGGGGGCTATTACCCCTATACTGTTCTTGTGGTTGTGAATAACGCTCAAGAGATGTGATGGTTTTATAAGGGGAGACCCCTTTCACTTGGCTCTCATTCTCTCTCTTGCCTGCCACCATGTAAGATGTGCCTTTTGCCTTCTGCCACAATTGTGAGGCTTCCCCAACCATGTGGAACTGTAAGTCCACTAAACTTCTTTTTTTAAATAAATTACCCAGTCTCAGTGTAAGAATGGACTAATACATTGAGACAGAGTCTCACTCTGTCACTCAGGCTGGAGTGCAGTGGCATGATCACAGCTCACTGCAGCCTTGACCTCCTGGGCTCAAGTGATCCTCCTGCCTCAGCCTCTTGAGTAGCCGGAACACTGCAGGCACGTGCCACCACAGCTGACTAATTTTTTATTTATTATATTTTTAATTATTTTTTGTAGAGATGGGGTCTTGCTATGTTGCCCAGGCTTGGGTGTGCATTTAATTCAGGGAGGAAGGAGTAGAGTCCTGCATTCGGCTTCACATCCAAGCTGCGTTTTCTAATCCTACTGCTAGATGAGTCCATATCCTCCTGCCTTGGCCTTCCAAAGCACTGGGATTACAGACGTGAGCCACCTTGCCCAGCCAAGGTGGAATGAAACCCAACGACTTGTTTTCTCCATACTTCTAGGAACCATCCTAACACCACGTTTGCAGTGTCTCTCAGGGTCCCTGCCAAGGTATTAAATCCGATATTTGGAGGAAGTGCCCAATAATGATAAACTCTCTTTTATCCAGTTTTGTTTTCTATTTCTCACACCTTCCTTAATCCAGCATGCTTAGAATGCATTCTCATTTGTGCTTTCCTGATAAGACTTGGGAGGGTTCTGTAGCTCCTGCGGGGTAGAGTCCTTTTCTTCCTTATACGGTTCAGCACCTCCACCGCTGGGTTGCGTTGCAAGTTGGGATGTGCACCTGGCTGAGAGGCCAGGGGAAAGTATGGACAGATCACAGGGGCACACGCATTCTCTTACCCAGGAGAGGCCTCTGCATCACCTTCCAGGAGGCAAACAGGTATGGAGCTTAACAAGATGGGTTATTTTGCAGACCCAGACATTCAGAGAAATCAGAGGATTCATGCTTTTTCAGGGGCATTAACCCAGCTGTCATCCCATACCCAAGGTCAAATCATTGCTTTCCCAGCCAGGGTCCTGACCCTATTATTGCAAATCTACCTAAGGCTGAGAATTTAACCTCCTTTGCTGCAGGAGATGAGTCTTTTCTTTTTTTTAAGCATGCTAAGGAAGCACTTGAGCTTTTGTGTTCAGTTTTCAGTTGACTATTTGTCACCCTCAGTCTTTTGTCATCTTTTTCCAAAGCATACATTTTTCTTCAGCGACAGCCACTTAATTCCACTGCCCTCATAATGACTACTTCCCACATATTTTTAACACCAAATACATTGCCCCTCTAGTGCCTTTCCTTCCACCTGTATCCCAATTCATTTTAACACTGTTGGAAGTTTTGCCAGTTTCGTTGCCATCCTGTGCCAGGAGCTATATCAACTCGATGTACCAATGGTCATGGGGTTCTCATTGCAGTTCTCAACCACTGTCGGTGGTTGACTGGGAGCCTCAGATCTCATCTTAGCAACTTCTTTCTCAGACTACTCCTGGCATCACCTGTTTGGTTGATTTCCCCAGGAAGCAGGTGCTGGACAGAGATTCGAGTGTGTCGGTTCACCAGGAGGTGTGCTCAGCATGGACACCAGTGGTGACAGGGAAGGAAGCGAGATCAAGAAGAGACAGGTGGTGAATTGCAATTCAGTTTCATCTAAGACCTCAGCTGACTCCTTTGGGAAGCTCTGAACCTTCAGACTTGTCCCAGGTTTGGGAAATGGTCCAGGCCTTTATATTCCCGTATTGACTGGTGCAGTGGGCTGAAGGTTTGTGTCTCTCCAAAGCTTCATGTTGAAATCCTAACCCCCAAATGTGATGGAGATGGGGCCTTTGGGAAGTGATTAGGTCCTGATGATGAAACCCTCATGAGTGGGATAAATGCCTTTATAAAAGGGACCCCAGAAAACTCTCTTGCTCTCTCTCTGTCATGTAAGGATAAAATGAGATGACCATCTGCAACCCAGAGAAAACCTCCACCAGAACCCAACCATGCTGACACCCTGAGCCTCGAATTCCAGCTTCCAGAACAGTGAGAAATGGGTTTCTGTTGCTCCTAAGCCACCCGGTCCATGGCACTTTGTTGTAGTGGCCCAAATGGACTAAGACAGACAGTTACCATTGCAGGCTGCCTCTGGGAAGGTGGGGTGTCCTTGAGTGAGGCAGCTTTCTTCAAGGAAAAAAGAACAATTTCTGGAGAGAGATGACAGCTGGGGGCTCTCAGCTGGCCTGGGGTTTGGGGACCCCTGGTCTGTGGTGTCCTATGCCAGGGGTCCCCAAACCCCAGGCCACAGACTGGTACTGATCCGTGGCTTGCTAGGAACTGGGTCACATGGTAGGAGGTGAGTGGCAGGTGAGTGAGGATTACTGCCTGAGCTCCGCCTCCTGTCACCTTCTGGGTGAGTGGCAGCATTAGATTCTCATAGGAGCATGGGCCCTATTGTGAACTGCGTATGCGAGGGATCTAGGTAGCATGCTCATTATGAGACTCTAACGAATGCCCGATGACCCGAGATTGAACAGTTTCAACCCGAAGCCATCTTCTCTACCCACTCCACCCCTGTGTGTGGAAAAGTCTTCCATGAAACTGGTCCCTGGTGCCAAAAAGTTTGAGGATGATGTCCTAGACCACCCAGTCCTGGCCAGAGGGGCCCAGACAAACCACACAGCAGACCCAGAGGTTCATGGGAAACAATAAGTGTTTGCTGTCTTCAGCCACTAAGTTTTGGGAGTCATTTGTTACATAGCAAAAGCTTGTTGATGAGTAGGCCAGCATGTTTGTTCAGAGTGTTCTGGTATTTGGAAAACTTATTTTCTCCCCCCTCTCTAGGTTTCTAGATTTCCAATAAAACTCTAGCCAAATCCATGTTTGTTTTTTCAGAGCCTTTTACCAAGCACTCTTTCAATTACCTTCTTCAGCTCAGAAAAGGGAATATAAGAGGCCTTTACTGTTCGTATTTGCTAAAGAAAATACACGCTTTCAGAGCTGCCATTGTTACTGAACAGAAAACACAATTACCACTGGAAAAAACAAAGAACTGTTATTTGATCGTAAATGTTCTAAAGAGGGCAGTTTGCTGATTATTAGCTGAACTGAGTTTTTGGAGGAGCATTTGAGGACCTGATGCAGTGAATTAAGTGGAAATGTGCTAAAAAGAAAAAGAAAAAGAAACCCAAAAGGAAACGCAAACCGAGCACCTTCTAGCTGCCTACTGGAAAAATATTTTCATAGCACATATTTCTTGGCACCAAGTAGGAACTTGGTAAGTGTTTGTTGACTGAATAAATGAATACATGAATGGTAGGAATCTGTGCTACTGTGCTTGAAAAATGCGCTTACTCTGCTGCCCTGGCTTTGGGATCGTGGAGGAATCAAGTTGACATTAAAATAGAGCAATTGGGCTCAGTAATCTTAAGATTTCCCTTCCCAAACTCCCTAGAGCTTTGGTGAAATTCTAGGGTCTCCACTTCCGTAGGATACATCTCTCCCTTTTTATGCCTTTGTTTTCCCTTCTGAAAATGAGAATATCTGACCATTTTGGAAGCCTAGATTTTGGGATTTGCCACGGGGTAATGGAATGTGCCCGGAGACAGTGATCTGTGTTTAATTCCTCACTAGACCTCTCACCAGATGTTTGTGTGATGTTGGGCAAGTCACTCAAGCTCTCTGAGCTTCAGCTTCCAAGTCTACATAATGGGGACAATGATACTATTGCAGGGTTGTTGGGAGATTTCGAAATAATGTATACAAAGTGCCTGGAATGTGGGTGCTAAATAGCTGGAAGTTATGATTAATTTGTAGATTTCTATAGAGTGAGGAGAATCACATTTGCACTATTCTGATGGCTCTTGTGATGCATCTAGTATTTCTGATTTTATTCACAATTGTCAAATATTGGGGAAAACTCCTCTGTGCCCATTCAGCCTCATGTCTTTATTTAGAATTCTGAACTCTTTCTTTCCAACCATTTCCACCTCCGAATGCCCATAGGGCCAAGTCACATTTCTTGAGCTGCTAAATTGAATGGCAGCTGCCTCTTACTCCATATGTTTCTCATTCTAACATGTTGTCTCAAATATTTTTAGCTACTAAGCACACACTCTGGTCTGCTATGTTTTGCCTTCTAATTTTTTTTTTTTTTGCACATTTTAGATGCCTGCTTTTGGGTTTTGCATTATTCTGTGGTTTCCTGCCCACTTGCTCCGCCCTTTAATTGCTCCACCAGCACTGAGTCCCCGCCGCCTGCCAAGGCTGGCTCCCCCTTTCCCTCATATCCCTGGCTCTCCCCAAGGGCCGTCCTTAATCCAACAAGCTCTCCAGTGCTTTGCAAAATTGAAACCCCTCTGTTTATCCTGCCCCCTCCCCTCAATGTCCATGGCAGTTATCTCACTTGGGCTCCCATTTCCTGCTCTTATTCTTGGCTTCCTGCCAGTCATCACACATTCACATGAAATCCTGCCTCTCCTCACCGAAGGGAAAGGCTGTTTCCATTCATGGAAAGCTCATTTGCCACAAAGATGCTACACCCTTGCTATAGGCGGGGTGTTCTCGGGTTTCCTGACATGCCCAGGGCAAGGTTGGAGGGCCCTGGTCCCAATAGTTATTTACAGTGAAGGCAAGTCAGGTTAGAGAACAGTGTGGTCTTTGTGGTGTGGGGGAGAGAGCACAGGCTGTGAATTCTGACTGACCTGGATTTTGATCCATGTACCATTTCTTAACCTCAAGTCATTTATCTGTGAAATGAGAATCATCTTAGTACCTACCTCACAGCAGTATTGTGAGGCTCATGAATGGAAAGGACTCAACACAGAGCCTGGAGAATGATATTTGCTCCATAAGTATTCTATTCCTCCCCCTCCCCTTTCACTGACTGCTAAGGCTTCCAGATCAGCCAAAGTCTCAATGAGAATGAAAATGACTTGTGTAATCCCAGCACTGTAATCCCAGTGTTCACGCCTGTAATCGCAGCACTTTGGGAGACGGAGGTGGGTGGATCATGAGGTGAAAAGATCGAGACCATCCTGACCAACATGGTGAAATCCCGACTCTACTAAAAAAAAAAATACAAAATTTAGCTGTGCACAGTGGCGTGCACCTGTAGTCCTAGCTACTCAGGAGGCTGAGGCAGGAGAATCGCTTGAACCCAGGAGGTGGAGGATGCAGTGAGCTGAGATTGCACCATTGCACTCCAGCTGGTGACAGAGCAAGACTTTGTCTCAAAAAAAAAAGAGTGAAGATGACACTTCAAAGGATTTAAGTGAAGAGTGTATAATGAAGATTATTTGTAGAGATGTGGGCTCAGGTGAGAAACACCCCTAGACCAGAAACAGCAGAAGCCCTAGTGCCTGCCCAAGGGCAAGACCAGGGTGAGCTCCTACCCACAGTGTTTGGTGGGAGCTGGAGCCCTGACACAGGGATGGGGCCGACTGGCACTTGGCAAGTGTCCTGGGTTCTTAGTGAACTGACATCATTTCTTCTTCTCTTCTCCAGGATCTCAGATTTCTAAAAAAACCCTATACAAATCTAAGTTAGTTAAAAAACAGCAACAACAAAATCTAAAGTGGTTGGACGGGAGCTATGCTTAGGTAGAGAAACGCGGCCCATCCAAGAGGGACTAGGGATCGAAATAACCTACCCTCTTCTCTCTTCCTGTATGCCTTCTATTGGGTGAAACTAGAGGCCCACTGGGCAAGGGGGCCTGGGTGGAGATGTCCAGTGGCATTAGCCTTCCAGGTACAAAGAAATGCAGAGAAAGATGAAAAATGGACCCAGAGGAGCTGAGAATCATCTTGTCATTTGTCACCTATTCGCTGGTTGCTTTGTACAAGACCTTGAGTCTCAGCTTTCTATAGAGTGGGCATCAAACTAACTTCTTGTCTACCTCACAGGGCCATGGGACAGCCAGTGAAAGCATTAAAATCATTCGCTTGCCATGTGACCCTCTTCTTTATTTGCATTATCTCACTTAATTCCGCAACAGCCGGGTAGAGCATAAGGGGGAGAGGCCAGGAGACAAGAACAGGCACTTTGGAATCAGAAGAAGAGGGTCATCAGCTGTGGCTCGGCCAAGCTTTTTAACTGTGAGATCATGGGCAACGGAAGCTCTCTAAGCCTCAGCTATTGTCCTACTTAGGGTTTCCCGAAAAGCACATCCTGAGACAAGCATTTGAGTGCAAGGAGTTCATTTGGGAGCTGATCCCAGGACGCACCGGGAGGGAGCGGGCAGGGACTCAGGGAAGGGAGAAAAGCCAATTTTTGGTGTATTCACAAGTGGGCAACTTGGTCTCAGTGCCACAAGTGCCCTGAAGACTGTGCAGGACACATCCTAGGGTTGGTTGACCACAGGGTGAGGGTGCTGAGGTGTTTATCCACTAACTCCCATCCCTCGCTGGCTGAGGGTGATTCTTGGAAGTTTTCACTCCCTGGCCGTTTCACACTGCCTGCTGTGGCCGGAGGAAACTCAAGCAGCCAGAGAATGCCATGGGGTGGAGACACACAGGAAGCCACCTGGAAGTCCTCCGGCGTGGGCCAGGAGGAAATGGCTGGGGGACCGATGCCATCCATTTTGTTTTTCTAATTTGTATACTGGAGATGATGTCTATGTCAGAGGACAGTGACAGAGATGAAACGATTAATGATGAAATGGCTAAATATCTTCCAAGCACCTGGCTCATAGGTAGGTATCCAAAGAAAAGGAAGCATTCATAGTAAAGGTGGGTAAATATTCATGTGTTACAGATGGAAGCAAATGGACTCAAAGAAGTTAAGACATTTACTCTAAATCACACAGACAGTTCTTAAGTGGCCAAGTCAGCTCTGGCCCCAGTGTGTTCCCCTTCCACTCTGCTGTGGCTACCTCCTGTTAATGGACTATACATTTAGAGTGCTTTTGCCTCATAAAGTGTGAGAAGCTCCATAAATATAAAATGTTTGTAGTCCCAGGCTTGCTAGCTCAAATTCAAGTTAAATTGACTCTTGGGTAGTTCTTCCGTCACCCCTGATTCTCATAAGTTCAAATATATATTTTCTTAGTCCCCTGGGATCCTCCATTCTGTGCCCCGACAATCCCTAACCCTTCATTAGTAATGCCTAGGTGTCTCCACATATTTGAAGGGGTGCCAGAAAGTCTCCAGACAAAATAAAATATGCCATAAAACACAAAGCGCATAAAACTCTAGACACCTTGTTCCCCATGTCATGTTTCCTTTTAAAAACAAATATTTTGAAATGCCTTCTTTACTATCCTGCTTATACACACATAAAAACCAATAAAATGCACAAACTCTTTTCTTAAAAATGGTGGGAAGATATACATAATAAAAAATTTACCAATTTTAACCACTTTCAAAGTGTACAGTTTTGTGTTTTTTAGTACATTCATATTGTTCTGCCATGATCGCTACCATCCATTTCCAAAACTTTTATGATTCTCCCAAACTGAAAATTTACATTCCTTAAACACTAGCTCCTCATTCCCCTCTCCTCCCAGCCCTGCCACTAGCATTTTACTTTGTGTCTCTATGAATTTAACCATTCTAGGTACCTCATATGAGTGGAATCACACAGCGATTTGCCCTTTTGTAACTGGCTGCTTTCTCTCTTTCTCTCTTTCACCCTCCTTTCCTCCCTCCCATCCCCTCCCCTCCCCTCCTCTCCCCTCCCCTCCCCTCCCCTCCCCTTTCCTTCCTTTCCCTTCTCTTCCCTTCCCTTTTTTGACAGAGTCTCACTTTGTCAACCCAGGCTGGAGTGCAGTGGCAAGATCTTGGCTCACTGCAACTTCTGCCTCCCAGGTGCAAGCAATTCTCATGCCTGAACCTCCTGAGTAGCTGGGACTACAGGCATGCACCACCATAACCAGCTAATTTTTGTTTTTTTAGTAGAGTCAGGGTTTCGCCATGTTGGCCAGGCTGGTGTCGAACTCCTGCCGTCAAGAGATACTCCTGCCTCAGCCTCCCAAAGTGCTGTGATTACAGGTGTGAGCCACCACACCCAGTGTGGTTTATTTCGCTTAGTGTAAATTCTTCAAAGTTTATATTGTAGCATGGGTCAGAACTGCTTTCCTTTATATAGCTGAACAGTATTCCATTGTATATATATAGCACTTTTTTTTTTATACATTCGGAGGTATATGCGCAGGTTTGCTACATGGATATATTGTATAGTGCTGGGGTTTGGGCTTCTATTGAACCCATCACCCAAATAGTGAATATAGTAACCAATAGGAAGATTTCAACTCATGTCCCCTTCCTTTCCTCCCCCTTTTTGGAGTCCCTGATGTCTACTGCTTTCATCTTCATGTCCGCGTACACCACATTGTGTTTATCCATTCATCTGTCGATGGACACTTGGGTCTCTTCCACCTTTTGGCTATTTTAAATAGTGTTGCTATAAACATGGGTATACAAATATCTGTTTGAGTCCTTGCTTTCGATTCTTTTGGGTATACACCCAGAAGTATAATTGGTGGGTCATATGGGACTCTATTTTTAATTTTTTGCAAAACTGCCTTATGGTTTTCCATGGCAGCTATACCATTTTATGGTCCAATCTGCATAACTGTTTTATAAATGAGAAAAATAGAAAAGCAATTGGAAGCTAAGTAGTATGTGGTATTTCAGAATGGCAAGGCTGGAGCTGGGCTGCCTGAGCACACAATGCAGCAGTTGCACATCTGCCCCTCGTATGCCACAAAAACAGAATAGCGTGTAGGTGCCATGTGGCGATGCTGTCCCTGGAGTGTGTTGCCAGAAGTAATTTTCCAAAATAATGAACAACTCTTCGTAAAGCTCTAAATGAATCACAGCGCGTCTGCATTCGTCTTCCTAGAAACTCAAGTAGATATTAAAGATGCACTAAAAGGTACCTTGTATTTATATGTGAAACAAAATTACAATTAGAAAATTATGAACAAATATTTCATCTATAGCAGTTTCCAGCAGCATATCTGAGAGTTGTTAGGATGGGGATACTTTTTCATTGTGTCCTTTTAGAACTGTCCAAATACCTCACTTACTCATTTCTAGTAGCACGCTACCTGTCAACATTGTGAACAGAAAATGCCCCTACAAATTCCTATCTCCTCTAGAAGTGAGATGCAGCCCCCATTTAGAAATGCTCTAAGGAAGCTCACCTAGGTGGTGGATGAATGATTTCTGATTGCCTGAAGGTAACAATAGGACTTGTTGGAGCAAAGGTCATGTACATTAAAAAATGTCCAAGATATCCAAGGTCTTGATCATAAAAACCAGTACCTGGCTTTTTTCCCGTTAGATTCTTATATCCCCCAGAAGCTCCATTGTTCTCAAAATCTGTTTTCTATGCCCATTCCACAGATAAGAAGGACTGAGGGCCTGCACACATGTGGCCTCTGTGGGAAGAAACAAAAAGAGGACAGATAGGTGAGATATTTTCAAGGCTTGTGCACAAAAATTTAAGTCATTAGATGTGGGGAATGAGAAAAAGATGAACATAAAATGTGGCTTAGTGTTTTTGAGATTGGGCACTGGAGAATTAACATGCCATTAACATAGTAAGGGTGGTAAAGTATTATATTAACAGCTGGCCTCAGAATTCCACAGATGAAGAGCTGTCTGTGACCAGGTGCTCTGCTATGAGAGGTGAGGCCTGAAAGATGCTCTGGAAGGAGAGTGAACCCAAGAGTGAGGCATTTTGGAGGAGGAGGACTGGGGTTTAGGTTCTGCTCTACCATCCATAAGATGTGAGGTTTGAGAATAACTGCTTATAAGTGATGGTTTCCTCATCTGTAAAATGGGCTATTCTAGCCACAACCTACCTCCCAAGGCATTTGTGTGTGAGCACAGTATCTGAGACTGGCTGTTCTGTTCACCTCATGCCTGAAATAGCAATAGCTACTCTGTGTATTAGACCAATGGAACAAAATAAGAGAACCCAGAAATAAGACCACACACCTACAACTATTTGATCTTCAACAAACCTGACAAAAATAGGCAATGGGGAAAGGATTCCCTAGTCAGTAAATGGTGCTGGGAGAACTGGCTAGCCACATGCAGAAGATTGAAACTGGATCCCTTCCTTACACCATATACAAAAATTAACTCAAGATAGATTGGGGCCTTTTGGAGGGTGGAGGCTGTGAGGAAGGAGAGGACCAGGAAAAGTAACTGATGGGTACCAACCTTAATACCTGGGTGACACCATCAACTATCTGATCTTTGTCAAACCTGACAAAAATAAGCAATGGGGAAAGGATTCCCTAGTTAGTCAATGGTGCTGGGAGAACTGGAATGACACAAGTTTACCCATATAACAGGAACCCCTGAACCTGAAAGTTAAACAAAAAAGGAAAAAAATAACTACCTTATGTATCAGCCAGAGTTCTCCAGAGAAACAGAACCAAGAGAGGCTACATCTTCACACACTAAGATTTATTGTAAGGAATTTGTTCATGCGATTGTGGGGGATGGCAAATCTAAAATTTTAGGGCAGTGGTAGGCTGGACACTCAGGCAATAGTTGATGTCTCAGCCTTGAGCCTGAAATTTGCCGGGCAGACTGGCATCCTGGACACTCAGGCAGGATTTCCATGTTACAGTCTTGAGGTAGAATTTCTTCTTCAAGAAATCTCTTTCTATGCCCTTAAGGTCTTCAAATGATTGGACGAGGCCCACCTACATATGGAAGGTCATCTCCTTCACTTAGAGTCAGCCAATTGCAAATGCTAATCACATCTATAACATACCTTCAAAGCAACATCCAGTTTAGTGCTTGATCAAACAACTGGGCACCATAGCCTGGCCAAGTTGACACATGAAAGTTAACCTTTACCCCTTGGACACATAGGAAGCTAGACATGAGAAGTGTCCAATCCTTGGCCAGGAACTTGTCCTCTTGTCACAAATCCCAGAATACACCCTGGCCTTGCTCTGGGTCTCATATCCTTACTTAGTAAACTGGCTATCAGAGCACAGTCTTTCCAAAGTTCTGGGAAGAGCTTCTTTCATTAAAGCTCCCCTGCCAGATCAAGTTGCATTCAGTGTCTCCCTGGGTAGATACTGTCCCTGTGGCATCTCTAGTACCACAGCCTATCTAGGCAGGGGTAGGTAAAGGTAGAGGGGCAGCAAATAGGTGACCTTCCATACTACCAGGTTCTCTGCATTTCTCCGACATCACTGCCAGTCTCTTGCCTCCTTCGACTCAATGGCCCTCGGTATGTGTCTGCTATTGCAGATGCTAATCACATCTATAAAATGTATCCTTTTACTGTTTCTGTTATACTGCTTGTTGCCTCTAGGATGTTAAACACAGCCCAGTGTCTGGCTGCAGTTTCCAAGAAATCCACCCACCCCAAACATTTTGTGAATTTCAGCAGCATTTCCTCAAGACCTGGTGGTAGTAAGGGTGGTTGAAGTTTACCTATGTTACCTACATTTAATTTTTACGTCAGCCTTTGAGGTAGACATCGTTAGTTTTACTACCCTAAGCATTGTGACCCTGGCCACATAGGTAATAAATTGAGGGCGCTTTCAACCTTTCACTTTGTACTGGGTCCTTCTTAAGAACCAGGGACTTGGGAGCCTTGCGTTCACTCGTAAGGTGATGGAACTTAACTGAGCCACTGGAAATAGTGATACTTGTCATTTATTCAATTTATCCCACACATGAATACCTCCCAACAGTGAGCATGCAGCCTAAGGAAAGAGTCAGCTGTGCTCACTAAAGAGGCGGTGAGACAGTCACATACACATGTACGCGTGTGCAGTCAGGATTGTGGAGACCAGGGTAGGGAGGTGTAAAAAAATGCTGTATGTGGGCTCAGCATGGCCCTGCCCTGCCTCACAGCCTCCACATAGGAATGCCACTGTCATGAATCTTAAACTCCATCCCAGCTGCATGGGCAATATTAGCCCCACCCAGTTGGAGTGGGAGGGGGCATGGGGTGAGCTTGCTGAAGCGGGGAGGGGCGGGGGAGGCCGTCTTTCTAGTCCTGCCTAGTGTCATGGTAGCCAGGCAGATGTCTGTGAACGCTTGTGGAAAGTGGGATCCAAATATGAAGAGCTGCTGCCTCCTTGCCTGTGCCGGTTCTCTGCCTGGGTTATGTTCCTTTCTCCCTCCTGTGTAAGGGAATCTGCTCATCATCCCTCACCATGTCCATGGGCAGGTGCCCTTGGGGCCCCCATAGCAATCCCGCAGTGTCTTGGATGCTCTTCTGCATCTCGTTTCTCCTTGTGGTGATAAACTCTCTGCTAAACTGCCTGAGGCCTGAGATAACTGAGGCTCTTCTACCTCCTCCACACATTCCTCCCGTTGACACACTGTCCTGGGTGCCTTCTTCAGATGCATTTGTGCTTTTCCAACAGGACTCTGAGGGACTACAGCCCCAGACAGGTTTGCCAGCAGGCCCTGCGCTTTCTTGCCTTTGCTGGTCCTCACACCTGGATACCATCTCTGCCTTTCCAAGCCCTGGCACCTCTTTCCCTAGTGTTGTGAAATCTCCATCTCCTTGGAATTCCAGACTGCTTGATTCCATTTCTTCTTGCGGCATTTATAATTATAGCAATAACTAACCTCCATCTGGCTAGTGTTCCTTACAAAGCACTTCCTCATATATGATCTTTTCTTATTCCTACCAAAAGAATTTGGTGAATAGCTGTCCCGCATTTCATATTTCCTATGAACAGATTCTGTACATATATGTCACTCTTTTCTTTTTCTTTCTTTCTTTCTTTTTTTTTTTTTTTTTTTGAGATGGAGTCTCACTCTGTCACCAAGGCTGCAGTGCAATGGCTCACTCTTGGCTCACTACAACTTCTGCCACCCGGGTTCAAGCGATTCTCCCCGCCTCAGCCTTCTGAGTAGCTGGGATTACAGACATGCACCACTACACCTGGATAATTTTTGTATTTTTAGTAGAGATGGGGTTTCACCATGTTGGCCAAGTTGGTCTCCTGGCCGCAGGTGACCCGCCTACCTCAGCCTCCCAAAGTGCTGGAATTACACGTGTGAGCCACCATGCCCGGCCACATATATACACTCTTAATTGTCACAGCAGAACCACAAGATGTGTGTTAGTGCTCCTGTTACACAGATGAAGAAACTGAAGTGCAGAGAAGCGAAATCCCTCGCTCTAGTTTATCCAGCTAGGAGTTGAACCTAGGTCTGCCTGACTTCAAAGCTTTGTTAACCATCAAAGCATGTGGCCTGTGGTGCTCTACTGGGCTCCATTTATAGAGGTGGAAACAGAGGCTGGGTGACTGAGAAATAACTTGTACAAGATGGCAGATGCAGGACTGTGTCTGGGTCTTCTGAGTTCAGACCCCAGGTTTCTCCCTTGACATGGCTGTTCATCTGCCATACAGTCACTGATGTTCATGACTCATCTTCATGTCTCCATGTGAGCAACATGAGGGTAAGATCAGTGCTGAAGTTGCTAAATTACCTATGAAGGATAAAGGAGGAGGGAGCAGGAGTGGGTGGGAGATCCTCAGACCACAATGCCACTTGCCACCGGCAAAGTGGGGGCAGGCAGGCAGGAAGACTTAGGGAGGAGAGCTAGGACTGCAGTGTGGCTCTCAGAGGGCCTCCCCAGGCTCAGGGGCAGACTCCAGGCATGGGATCTATCAAGGAGGCCTATCCTGGGTAGATGTCACCTGGCTCTAGTCCTCCCTCATACTCAGTCATGGCTGGGAGAATTCGGGCAGCCGGTGGCCTTGGTGCAAATGCCACATCGATTCTGAAGGTGCACAGGTGGTGGCTGTCAGTCAATTGCACCCTTGGCCAATTGCAGACAATTGCAATGCTCTCTGGAAAGAAAAGCTGAGCAGCACACCTGCATGAGCACCGCGTGGACGAAGCCAATGTTTTGGACTCAGACAGACTTGACTTACCAGCCACAGGACCACAGGTAAGTCAATTAGTTTTTTTGAGTTAATTTGCTTACCTTTGGCTAACAGATGGATTAAATGAGGTAATGTATGTAAGATGCCTATCATGATACAGCTGCTCAAAAATTGGCAGTAACCTTCCTTCTGAGAAGTCTGCTGTGGTGGTTAGCAGGACAGATTCTGAAAAGAGATGGCTTAGGTTCAAATCCTGTTTCTGCTACTTGTTAGCTGTCTGATGTAGAACAAGTTACTTAACCCCTCTGGGATTCAGGTTTCTTTTGCAAAAACTGGAGATAATAATAGTTCGTAACCTCAGGAGAGGTATTGTGAAAACTAAATGAGATAATCCATAAAGAAGTCAGAATGTAACAGCTATTACTAATGGCCTGTATCCTGGAGCTGGGCTTCTCTCTTAAAGGGCAATGCATGGCAGTGGCCTGCAGAGGGCAGTATCACCGCAGCAATCTGATTTGCCTCTGGGCTAATGCTGCATCTGGGCCTTTCAAGTTCAGAGCAGAAGAAAACCAAGGAGTATAAAGCACAGCAAAGTGACCAGGTGACAGAATGTGCCAGAAGAAATGCAGACAGCATGTAGAACAGGTAAATTTAAAAAAAATAATGTTTATTGGTGAGTGGCTGCAATGAAACAGAATGGAGAAAAATATCAAGAATTTCAAATTAAAATCCTATGCACAATTTAAGGTGAACATGCAACCCAAAACTTCTCATAGAAAATGACACACCTGCTCTCTTTGGACAAGTCTTAGGAGCCCCTGGAGTCTGGAGACCTGGGCCTTAGTTTGTTTATGCAATTTGTGTCCAAGATCAAGACACTCTTTGAAAACACTTGGAATGCAACTTAAAGATCAACAGTCTAGAGCTGAGTGAGTGAAAGTGGAGTGCTTTGGACTTACAGGACATCTGGTATGTAATGCCAGCTCAGTCCCGAACTAGCTGGGTGACTTTAATCCATGCGAGTCATCTCTCTGTGGGATGCAGACAACCTTTTGAACAGTCAGAGGGAAGGGCCAGGCCAGGGATTACCATCAGTCTGTATTCCATGCCACATTACTCAAAAGTCCTTTTGTATTTGCCCCCATGCTATCCTGCAGGACATTCTTCTAGTTTCTTAAGCATCTTGGACAAAGGGGGGCATTTTCTTACACCCCCAGTGTGCTTGTCACTCTTTTTGCTCCTGGTGACTGCAATGTCTACTATCTAGTCTCTTATGGGTCTCTTGGGACCACCATTCAGCAGCTTCAGACACTGAAATTCCTACTGCTATTTGTCATGGAGCCTGCTTCATGTACAAAAATACAGCCCATGTTGTTTTCAACTTAAATGTCTAAATCCCTGCCTCATTCTGTACATAACTTTCTGCAACTTGCCCTTTTCACTTAATCCTGTACCTTGGAGAATTTTCCATGCCACACATAAACATTGACCTTGTTCTTTGTGATGGCTTAATGGCAATCCACTGTGTGAATGTCTGGAATTAAAGAATTCCAGTGTCAAAGGTTATTTAGACTTTTTCAATTTTCCCCTTTAAAAAGCAGCATGGCAAGGGTGCCTTGTGTGTGCTTCGTCCATTTCTGCAAGTCTTTCACTAGAATGGATTCCTAAAAATGGGGTTGCCAGGTTTCAGGGGTGAGCATGTAGAATTTTAACAGATACTGCCAAGGCACCCCTAAAGCCTATGCCTACTTACATTCCTGTCTCTTTCTAACACACTCTTTATTATAGTCCTCAGATGACAGGTAGTGTTTAATGTCAAGAACTGAGGAATGTGAGAGACATATAGCCTAGTGGTCAGGAGCCAGATATTGCATTCAAATCCTAACTCTACTCCTCACAATTTATGTGACTTTGGGCAAGCCACTTACTTCTGTGTCTGCAGTTTTTCAAAATAACCAGCTTAAAATATTCATTATGCCAGAGAGGTATATTTGGGGATAGCATATTCTGATCTCAGTTTTCTCAATGAGTTAATATATGAAAAACACCCAGAACAGGTGCTGACAAGTAGCAAGCAGGAATCCATTGTTTTGTGTTACTGTTATCCCAGGTTCTCTGATCTGTAACACCCAGGGGTGTTGGTGTTCTTAATGTGTGAAAAGAAGTTGCATGACGCATGGGGTGCACGAAGTAAGAGGATACATTTCACCAGTAGACTTGTTGAAATAAATAGTTGATAAACACCTAAAATCCTTTCTTTTCTTTCTTTTTTTTTTTTTTTGAGACAGAGTCTCACTCTGTTGCCAGGCTGGAGTGCAGTGGTGCGATCTCGACTCACTGCAACCTCTGCCGCCCAGGTTCAAGTGATTCTCTTGCTTCAGCCTCCTGAGTAGCTGGGACTACAGGTGCATACAAGCATGTCCAGCTAATTTTTGTATTTTTAGTAGAGACAGGGTATCACCATGTTGACCAGGATGTCTCAATCTCTCTCTCTCTCTCTTTTTTAAATTTATTGCACTTTAGGTTCTGGGGTACACATGCAGAACATGCAGGATTGTTGCATAGATACATACATGGCAATGTGGTTTGCTGCCTCCATCCCCATCACCTATATCTGACATTTCTCCCCATGTTATCCCTTCCCACCTCCCTACCCCCCACTGTCCCTTCCCTAGTCCTCCCCAACAGACCCCAGGGTATGATGCTCCCTTTTCTGTGTCCATGTGTTCTCATTGTTCAACACCCTCCTGTGAGTGAGAACATGTGGTGTTTGATTTTCTGTTCTTGTGTCAGTTTGCTGAGAATGATGGTTTCCAGATTCATCCATGTCCCTACAAAGGACATGAACTCATAGTTTTTTATGGCTGCATAGTATTCCATGGTGTATATGTGCCACATTTTCCTTGTCCAGTCTATCATCGATGGGCATTTGGGTTGGTTCCAGGTCTTTGCTATTGTAAACAGTGCCACAATGAACATACGTGTGCATGTGTCTTCGTAATAGAATGATTTATAATCCTTTGGATATATACCCAGTAATGGGATTGCTGGATCAAATGGAATTTCTATTTCTAAGTCCTTGAGGAATCTCCACACTGTCTTCCACAATGGTTGAACTAGTTTACACTCCCACCAACAGTGTAAAAGTGTTCCTATTTCTCCACATCCTTTCCAGCATCTGTTGTCTCCAGATTTGTTAATGATAGCCATTCTAACTGGCATGAGATGGTATCTCATTGTGGTTTTGATTTGCATTTCTCTAATGGCCAGTGATGATGAGCATTTTTTCATATGTTTGTTGGCCTCATAGATGTCTTCTTTTGAAAAGTGCCTGTTCATGTCCGTTGCCCACTTTTGAATGGGTTTTTTTTTTTTTTCTTGTAAATCTGTTTCAGTTCTTTGTAGATTCTCGATATTACCCTTTGTCAGATGGGTCGATTGCAAAAATTTTTTCCCATTCTGTTGGTTTCCAGTTCACTCTAATGATTGTTCCTTTTGCTGTGCAGAAGCTCTGAATTTAATTAGATCCCATTTGTCTATTTTAGCTTTTGTTGCCAATGCTTTTGGTGTTTTAGTCATGAAGTCCTTACCTATGCCTACATCCCGAATGGTTTTGCCTAGGTTTTCTTCTAGGGTTTTTATGGTGTGAGGTCTTATATTTAAGTCTTTAATCCATCTGGAGTTAATTTTAGTGTAAGGTGTCAGGAAGGGGTCCAGTTTCTGCTTTCAGCACATGGCTAGCCAGTTTTCCCAACACCATTTATTAAACAGGGAATCATTTTCCCATTGCTTGCTTTTGTCAGGTTTATCAAAGATCAGATAGTGGTAGATGTGTGGCATTGCCTCCGAGGCCTCTGTTCAGTTCATTGGTCTATATCTCTGTTTTGGTACCAGTACCATGCTGTTTTGATTACTGTAGCATTGTAGTATAGTTTGAAGTCAGGTAGCATGATGCCTCCAGCTTTGTTGTTTTTGCTTAGAATTGACTTGGCCATGTGGGCTCTCTTTTGGTTCCACATGAAGTTTAAAGTGGTTATTTCCAGTTCTGTGAAGAGAGTCCTAGGTAGCTTGATGGGGATAGCATTGAATCTATAAATTACTTTGGGCAGTATGGCTATTTTTACAATATTGATTCTTCCTAACCATGAGCATGGAATGTTTTTCCATTTGTTTGTGTCCTCTCTTATTTCCTTGAGCAGTGGTTTGTAGTTCTCCTTGAAGAGGTCCTTTACACCCTTTGTTAGTTGTATTCCTAGGTATTTTATCCTCTTCGTAGCAATTGTGAATGGCAGTTCATTCTTGATTTGGCTCTGTTTAAGTCTGTTATTGGTGTATAGGAATGCTTGTGATTTCTGCACATTGATTTTGTATCCTGAGACTTTGCTGAATTTGCTTATCAGATTCAGGAGATTTTGGGCTGAGAGGATGGGGTCTTATAAATATACAATCATGTCATCTGCAAATAGAGACAATTTGACTTCCTCCTTTCCTAGCTGAATACACTTTATTTCTTTTTCTTGCCTGATTGGTCTGGCTAGAACTTCCAATACTATATTGAATAGGAGTGGTGAGAGAGGGCATTCTTGTCTAGTGCCAGATTTTAAAGGGAATGCTTCCAGTTTTTGCCCATTCAGTATGATATTGAATGTGGGTTTGTCATAAATAGCTTTTATTATTTTGAGATATGCCCTGTTGATACCTAGTTCATTGAGAGTTTTTGGCATAAAAGGCTGTTGAATTTTGTTGAAGGCCTTCTCTGCATCTATTGAGATAATCATGTGGTTTTGGTCTTTGGTTCTGTTTATGTGGTGAATTACATTTATAGACTTGCATATGTTGAACCAACCTTGCATCCCTGGGATGAAGCCTACTTGATCATGATGGATAAGTTTTTGATGTGCTGTTGCAGTCAGTTTGCCAGTATTTTATTGAATATTTTTGCATCTATGTTCATCATGGATATTGGCCTGAAGTTTTGTTTTCTTGTTGAGTCTCTGCCAGGTTTTGGTATCGGGATGATGTTGATCTCATAAAATGATTTAGGAAGGATTCCCTCTTTTCATATTGTTTGGAATAGTTTCAGAAGGAGTGGTACCAGCTCCTCTTTGTATGTCTGGTAGGATTCAGCTGTGAACCCATGTGGGCCTGGACTTTTTTTGGTTGGTAGGTTATTAATTGCTGCCTCAACATCAGCCCTTGTTATTGGTCTATTCAGGGTTTCAACTTCTTCCGGGTTTAGGCTTGGGAGGGTGCAAGTGTCCAGGAATTTCTTCATTTCTTCCAGGTTTACTGGTTTATGTGCATACAGCTGTTTGTAGTAATCTCTGATGGTATTTTGTATTTCTGTGGAATCTGTGGTGATATCCCCCTTACCATTTTTTATTGCATCTATTTGATTCTTCTCTCTTTTCTTTTTTATTAATCTGGCTAGCGGTCTGTCTGTTTTGTTGATCTTTTCAAAAAACCAGCTCCAGGATTTATTAATTTTTTGAAGTGGTTTTTTTTTTGTGTGTGTCTCTATCTCCTTCAGTTCTGCTCTGATCTTAGTTATTTCTTGTCTTCTGCTAGATTTTGATTTTTTTTTTTGATCTTGCTCCTCTAACTCTTTCAATTTTGATGATAAGGTGTCGATTTTAGAGCTTTCCTTGCTTCTCATGTGGGCATTTATTGCTATAAATTTTCCACTAGACACTGCTTTAAATGGATCCCAGAGATTCTGGTGTGTTGTGTCTTTGTTCTCGTTGGTTTTGAAGAACATCGTTATTTCTACCTTCATTTTATTGTTTATCCAGTCAACATTCAAGAGCCAGTTGTTCAGTTTCCATGAAGTTGTGCTGTTCTGAGTTAGTTTCTTAATCGAGTTCTAATTTGATTGCACTATGGTCTGAGAGACTGTTATGATTTCTGTTCTTTTGCAGTTGCTGAGGAGTGATTTACTTCCAATTATGTGGTCAGTTTTATAGTAGGTGTGATGTGGTGCTGGGAAGAATGTATATTCTGTGGATTTAGGGTGAAGAGTTCTGTATATGTCTATTAGGTTTGCTAAGTCTAGATCTGTGTTCAAGTCCTGGATATCCTTGTTAATTTTCTGTCTCATTGGTCTAATATTGACAGTAGAGTGTTAAAGTCTCCCACTATTATTGTCTGGGAGTCTAAGTCTCTTTGTAGGTCATTAAGAACTTGCTTTATGTATCTGAGTGCTCCTGTATTGTGTGCATATATATTTAGAATTGCTAGCTCTTCTTGTTGCATTGATCCTTTTACCATTATGTAATGCCCTTCTTTGTCTCTTTTGGTCTTGGTTGGTTTAAAGTGTATTTTATCAGAGACTAGGATTGCAACTCCTGCTTTTTTTTGCTCTCCATTTGCTTGGTAAATCTTCCTCCATCCCTTTATTTTGAGCCTATGTGTATCCTTGCACGTGAGATGGGTTTCCTGGATACAGAACACTATTGGGTTTTGACTTTTTATCCAATTTGCCAGTCTGTGTCTTTTGATTGGGGCATTCAGCCCATTTATATTTAAGGTTAATATTGTTATGTGTGAATTTGATACTGAAATTTTGATGCTAGCTGGTTGTTTTGCACATTAGTTGACACAGTTTCTTTATTGTGTCAATGGTCTTTACCATTTGGTATATTTTTGGAGTGGCTGGTACTGATTGTTCCTTTCTATGTTTAGCTTCTTTCAGGAGCTCTTGTAAAGCAGGCCTGGTAGTGACAAAATCTCTAAGCAATTGCTTTTTCATAAAGGATTTTATTTCTCCTTCACTTATAAAGCTTAGTTTGGCTGGATATGAAATTCTAGGTTGAAAGTTCTTTTCTTTAAGGATGCTGAATATTGGCCCCCACTCTCTTCTGGCTCATAGGGTTTCTGCTGAGAGATCTGCTGTGAGTCTGATGAGCTTCCCTTTGTGGGTAACCCTACCTTTCTCTCTGGCTGACCTTAGCAATTTTTCCTTCATTTCAACCCAGGTGAATCTGACGATTATGTGCTTTGGGGTTGCTCTTCTTGAGGAATATCTTTGTGGGGTTCTCTGTAGTTCCTGGACTTGAATATTGGCCTATCTCGCTAGTTTGGGGAAGTTCTCCTGGATAATATCCTGAAGAGTGTTTTGCAGCTTGGATTCATTCTCTCCATCACATTCAGGTACATCTATCAAACGTAGATTAGGTCTTTTCACATAATCTCATATTTCTTGGAGACTTTATTTCTTTTCACTTTTTTTTTCTTTTCACTCTTTTTTCTCTAATCTTGCCTTCTCATTTTATTTCATTGAATTGATCTTCAATCTCTGATATCTTTTCTTCTGCTTGGTCAATTCAGCTATTGAAACTTGTGTATGCTTCATGAAGTTTTTGTGTTGTGTTTTTCAGCTCCATCAGTTCATTTATATCCTTCTCTAAGCTGTTTATTTTCATTAGCATTTTGTCAAACCTTTTTCAAGGTTCTTAGTTTCTATGCATTGGGTTAGAATGTGTTCTTTTAGCTCAGAGAAGTTTGTTATTACCCACTTTCTGAAGCCTGTTTCTGTCAATTCATCAGATTCATTCTCCATCCAGCCTTATTCCTTTGCTGGTGAGGAGTTGTAATCTCTTGGAGGAGGAGAGGCATTCTGGTTTTGGGTGTTTTCATCCTTTTTGCACTGGTTTCTTCCCATCCTTGTGAATTTTTCTACCTGTGGTCTTTGTGGTTGGTGACTTTGGGATGGGGTCTCTGAGTAGGCATCCTTTTAGTTGCTGATGAAGTTATTTCTTCCTGTTTCTTAGTTTTCCTTCTAACAGTCAGGCCCCTCTGCTATAGGACTGCTGGAGGTCCACTCCATACCCTGCTTGCCTGGGGATCACCTGCGGTGGCTGAAGGACAGTAAGGGTTGCTGCCAGTTTCTTCTGTTATCTTTGTCCCAGAAGGATACCTGCCAGATATCAGCCTGAGCTCTCCTTTATCAGGTGTCTCTTTGGATAATACAGGGGTAGGGGAGCTGCTTGAGGAGACAGTCTATCCCTTATAGGAGCTCAAGTGGTGAGCTGTGAGCTCTGTTGTTCCATTCAGAGCTGATGGGCAGGTATGTTTAAGTCTGCTGCAGCAGAAGTCATAACTGCCTTTTTTCCCCTGGTGCTCTGTTCTGGGAAGATGAGGCTTTATTTATAAGTTCCTGATGTGCTGCTGCCTTTTTTCAGAGATGCCCTGCCCAGTGAGGAGGTAGCCTAGTCACAGTCTGCCAGCAGAGGCATTGCTGAGCTGCCATGGGCTCTGCCCTGCTGCTATGTGAACTTCCTTGCAGTTTTGTTTATAGAGGTATAGTTAGAACTTCCTTGGTAATGGTGGATTCCCTCGTTAATGGCAGACTGCCTCAGTAATGGTGGACTGCCTCAGTAATGGACAGTCCCGGATCCAGCTGTGCTTGCTGTGAAACTCTCAATCCAGAACGTTTCAGATTGCTGGTCTTTGTCAGGGTGGGACCTGCCTAGCCAGATCACCTGGCTCCCTGTTTCAGCCCTCTTTTTTTCAGTTGAATGGGTGACTCTGTCTCCCAGGCATTCCAGGTGCCAGTTGAAACAGCTGATAAGATGTGTGTGAGTTTTTGTGTGGATACCCACTGTACCAGCTGAAACAGCCATGTTGGAGACTCGTGGAACTTTTCTGCCTGGGAATCTCCTGGTCTGTGGGCAGTAAAAACTCGTTTGGAAATTCAGTGATCACTCATCCTCTGAATTCTTGCTGGGAACTGCACTCCAGGGCTGTTCCTATTCGGCCATCTTGGATCGTCTCTCTGGTCTCCATCTCTTGACCTTGTGATCCACCCTCCTCAGCCTCCCAAAGTGCTGGCAAAAATTATCTTATATGGAAACAAACAAATGCATTATGAAGAAAAATGCAAAATTGGCATAAATTTGAAAACATGGAATCTCAAAAATAGAATACCTGTTGAGGACTGCTATGAACTAGATACTTCACCCCACTCCCTTTGTGGGTGCTCACTTTGGATTATTCTGGTGTGAAAAGGTCAAGTAATTAGAATAATTCATGGCGGTTGCCTTCTGAAAACTGAGGGTCTTTGTGGGTCTAGATTTGCCTTCTGTGGTTTCCACATACTAATGTTTTTTCCTTAGCAATGAAATGCAAATTATTCTCCTAGAAAACCAGTATATTGATGTTTCAGCAAAGCAATGAACAGATGTTTTGCTTGAAATGATTTCTAATTAATGCTTTATAAATTGCTGGAGTTTAAAATAGTCAGCTAGGTAATCAGAGTTAGCCTTGATTTCCTATCTTACTGGGCCACTGGGAGAGATGGGGCAACCAGGATAACCTCAGATTTTCAGAATCTTCAGATACCATTAAAACTTGTACCTCAGTTACCCTGTCCTTCACTCTCTGCCCTTCTTTCACTCCATCTTCCTGTTGTGTCTTTATTTTTTCATGTATGTTTGTAATATTGCAATCAGTTAAAAATCCAGTTTGTCATCCTTACCAGCTTTTCAAGGTGAAACAAAGTAGCTTCAAATTTTGGCTTGGTTATTTGTGTGAACTTCAGCGAGTTAGTTAATCTCTTGAAGCCTCTGTTTGCCTCAGCTGGAAAATGTTGATTGTTTCTGCATCAAGTAGAGATCCTTCTGCTGTAAATACTAGAAAACTAATCCCAAACAGAATTCCCTGGCTCACATGAGTGGAAAGGCTGTGGGTTCTCATTTTAGGCATATTTTGATTCATTACTCAATAGTCACCCGAGGACCCAATTTTTAAACTGCAATTCCTTAGTCTTGACTCCAATCTCAGGCTTCAAATGGTAGAAAGACACATTTGCCCTATTCCCTACACATCTCAGGCTAGTATCCTAAAGGAAAGCCAGCCAGCCTCTGTCCCTGCATTCCTAGTGGAAGCCTCACTGGGTCTCACTGAAGCTGATTGGGTCTTGTGCCGATCCCTGAACCAATTACTATGATGAGGGAAATAGGAGGTGTTGATTGGCTCAGCTTAGGTCACATTACTCGCTCTTGCCCAGGACATGGCCTCTATTGGATGCATTTCCACCACGGGTTAGAGTAGAGTATCCCCAAGCCTAGTCAGTCAGAAGTTGCTAGAAAAAGAGAGTAGATGTTGAAAGGAAAAAGGCAAATGTTTGCTCTCACATCTCTCTAACACATTTGTCTTGTGGATAATGAATTGAAGTAAAGATTGGTACAACTACCTAGCAAAAGTGATGCATGCTGGGGAATTAATGTCAGTTTTTTGCCAGTGTCTCCTCTCTGGCAATACTTTGGCTATTGCTGCTTTCTCTTTGTTCTTTTGAGATTTTGTCCACGTTTGCAACAATTCCTCAATTGATACTTCTATCTCCAGTTCCAACTTCTCGTCACAGTTTTAGTCCTGTGTCTCCAACTGACTTTTGATCAGTGCAACCTACAGATCAGTGGAGTCCACATCAGAAACCTAGCTCATCATCTGGATCCTTAAATAAGATCCTTATTCCTGAATCCTTCCCTTCTGCTCTTGGGTCCCACGCATCCCATTAGGTACTAAAATGGCCTTGATCCCATGTCCATTTTCATTTTCACTTGATTCCCAGATCATTAAAATGACCTTTTCACTTCCCTTGTGAATTCTGAGGGTCACTAAGGATGGAAATCTGGAATCCCACTGCCTGGGTGTCATACTTTGGTTATAAGTCTTAAAAACTGCATGAATTTGAGTAAATAACATCACCTTCCTAAGCCTCAGCTTCCTCATCTGTAAAATCAGTTTTTCTAAATGTATAATTTCAATTTAAATCACGTGTCCCTTGATAAAGGACCCAACCTTTGGAGCAAGGTGTGGGCAGTCAGGTTTGTATGATCTGCTGGGCTAACTACTCTGTACTGTCTCTCCTATGCCATTTGACTTAGTTTATGATTTACTTCACTTTCTTTTTCCCCCATTCGGCAGCAGATATTTTTGATTTAGAGAGTGTTGGCCAACTCTGTAGAAATGCTACTTTCACACCTGTGGAATATCATGTTGCCTGACATTCATTTCTGTAGCACTTCTAATCCTCTCCGGCTCTGGGATATGTAATTATAAACACCCCTTCTCAGCTCTGGCTGCTGTAGTCCCACTGCTGGATTGCTTGTCTGTTTCCTCCTTACCTTCCAGTGACCCCTTCAGGGGTTGTTACCTGTGAGGTGTATTTCTCAATACGAGGCAAATGTACTAGATGCCATCACAGGCTCATCTACAAGAGCCAAAGGGTGTGTGTTGAGTTACCAGTGGGGCAGGGCTTTACTGTGAGTGGCTTAGCAGCCCCATATGGGGTGATGTAAGGACTCAGAGTGGAGAGACAGGGAACACACCTGGTTGGCCATACTGCATATGTGTCCTGTCCAACATAACAGTCACTAGCCGCAGCTACATGTGGTGATTTAAATAAAAAATAATTAAAATTTTTAGTCCTTAATTGTACTAACCACATTTCAAGCGCCCAGTAGCTACTTGTGGCTCATGGCTTCTGCTTTGGACTGCACAATTCCATCATCCCAGAAAATTCTACTGAATAGCACTATTTTGAAGTGGGGAAACAGGAGCAGGTATGCTGGGCCCTCATCCAAGGCTGCCAGAGAGAAGCAAGGGCTTTGACCCCTCAGCCAATATGATGTGGACGGGGGAAACTGGTTTGGTTTCAGAAGCAGACACTGGACATGGCAGTGCAAAGCATCCAAGGAGTATACAAGTTGAGTGAAGCATCTTTAATGCTATGCAGGGAGGGTGGTCTAATATTTTTGGCAAACTACAATTTTGAGAGATTCATGGCAGATGGGAGCTCCCAGGAGAGAATCCCTGTAGTGAGTTCTTTACATAGTTTATTTCATTCAACCTTAAAGGGAAAGAATATTACTTTGACTTTGTAGATAAGGAAACTGAGCCTCAGAGCAGTGAATCTAACTGTAAGCTTTTCTTAACTGCCCTGTACTGCCTTAATATTGGGGAAGAAGGACTTGGGGGAGCAGCAGGCTGAGTTCTTGGTGGGAAGTTGGCTTGAATCAAGCAGAGTGTCTTGGATTGGGGCTTGGGCCAGCTCTCCAGCTCTCAGAGGACTGAAATGTAAGACAGAGGAGTGGGCTGGGGCAAGGTGGGGATGGGACGGACCTAAATTTGCAGGTGATGCAGATGTCTCAAGGTGCATGCAGATCTTATAGGTGATGCATTCCTCAGATTCAAGAACAGAAATGCAAGTCCAGGGCTGTGCAGCAATGCTTACAAGTGGAACTTGGGGCCACACAGCCCTTCTCTATGTTCCAGTTTTGCCATTTATGACTTTGCACCAGCTGAGGTGACCTTTCTGTTTCAGTTTTCTCATCTGTAAAATGAATATTATAAAATGGCAATTATTATTATCATGATCATTATCTTTATATCATACTAAGAATGATATAAATACCATCCTTATATAAGTAAGCTTTCCATAAAAATGGAATGAAATTGAATCCATTTGTGAGGAATGCAGAATGTAAGCTGAAACAAAGCTCCACCTGGGCAAAAAGAGAGACTTCTTCAGCACATACTAGGGCAACGATAGCAGTAAGTTAATAATTTACCTCAGGCTCACCAAAATCAGTAGTTTAGTTTTGCTGTTGGAAATCCCAGTGACGTGTCCATTTGCTGTAAAAATGGCCATCCCCTACCACCATTTTGTGACCATTGGCCTTACCAATACTACAAATTACCCTAGTGTTTATTAATTAACTGTTAATGAATCTCTTGGCTCAAGCTAGAAATTGCCAAATTATTGTCCTTTGGGTGGGCATAACATATTGTATCTGTACACACAGAATAGTTTAGAACCATTTAGTCTGATTCAGTTAAAAATCAGTTATTTTGAAAGTATTCAGTTTCCAGATATTCAGGCAAAATCTCAAAATAGTTTATCTGTGTAGTCTTAAGAATTGGCACATGAAGGTTCTTCAGGGTTGGCCAGACTCACATTCTGTCTGCTTGATGACACTAGTGGGCCTTTGGCAGAGAGACACTTTTATCCTGTGTGTGTATCTCAAAGTTAAATTCAAGATCAGTGATCTTGTGGTCAAGGTCACTACCACTAACAGCATTGTTAACAAATATTATTGGATGTCTGTTATGGATGCTAATCCTCTTTGCCCGTACCACCTGGCCAACATATAGGCACAATCCTAACCCAGTTCCCAAGCTAAACAAAGACTGCTTTTAGCAAACACATTTCAGAGAGTTTAATTATTAAATCACGCAGACTGATGAACTGTTTAAGCATTTTACTTCTAGGAGGTGAGGTTTCTTGCAATGGGTGCCTCAGTTGAGTTCTACAGCAAGAGAGCTAAGGGGAGCGTATATAAATCTGGTCTTCTGTTGTCTGGGTGTGTGTGTGTGTGTTTGTGTGTGTGTGCACGTGTGCATTAGTGATGGAGAGATACACCTGTCCCAGGACTCAGGTTTGGTGTCTACTTGAGTTGCTGTCACACAGTCCTGTTATCTTGTGTGACTGTGTAGATAAGCTTTCATGAGGAGCCTAGGCATTTTAAAGTCACATTCACTGGTAGAGTGACCCAAAGCAGCAGTGCCCAGTACTGACTTCTGACCCCCTGTCTGAGAACCAGAGTCCTGTCCCGAGTTGGAGTATCAGCTATGGTCTCTGAAGCTCAATGTTCCTTTTTCCTTCTCCCCAGTTTTTCTACCATGAGTTCTAGCCCGTAAGGCAAACATTGGCTTTGGCTTCTTTACAGGGCCTTCTAGTGCTCTCTCTTGTCTGGTTCTACTCTCCTTCCTGGGCACGTGGGATAACTTTGTTTCCCAGCCACTTTTCACTCAGGTGTGCCACTGATGAGTTCTAACCACTGAAATGTGAATGACACCAATGTGTGTCACTCATAGGCCAAAATATTTAAGAGCCAGTATACCATACCATCATCTAAATTCTTTCTCCTCCCTCAACATGTAGTAAGTGCTCAGTAAATGACAACCATTGGGATTATGATTCAGTAGAGAAATGTGAAGACATTCCTTGCTAAAGGGATGGCTTGAGAAAGTATGTGGAAGCAAGAATAGGGTTATTTGTTGCTTATTTGAAGAATGGAAAGAGATCAACTTAAATAGAGCAGAGGAGTGAGCAAAGTAGAAGGGAATGACGTTGAAAGTGTCTAGAACCATGAACCTGGGTTGAATTACCGCCCTTCTTCCATTAGCTGTATGTCCTTGGACAAGTTAGCCTCCCCAAGGATTGGGCTCCTCATCTGTGACATGAGGGGAATATATGATACATATACAGAGTATTCTGAATACTAATGTGGCAAAATTGCTTTATAAGCCAAACAATGTTAAAACAAACTAAACAACACCCCTCCAATTACATTTTAAAACATTGTAGAATGAGTATGAATTTTTCCCTGAATTAGTCCCTTCCTTTCATCCATCCATGCATCCATTCATCCATCCATCCACAATAATTGAATACTCTCTACATATGAAGCACTGCAAGCAATGGTGAGTCACTGAAAGAGAGAGAGAGAGAGAGATTGAGACAACCAGAGTACATGTGTGCTTATGCATGTATTAGGTTGGCCTGTTGGAGTGAACTGTCTGTTTTCCTGGAACTGAGGAGTTTCCTGAGACATGGGACTTGCATGCTAAATCCAGGAAAGTCCTAGGCAAATTGAGATAAAATGGTTGTGTGTGTGTGTGTGTGTGTGTGTGTGTGTAGTGATATTTGAGAAATTTTGGCAGTAAGATATAGGATGATTTTGCAACAGTGAGAGACTAAAGAAAGTTCATTAGGAGAATATTTCAGTAGCTTAGGTATGAGATAATGAAGCCTACACGGGGAGACTGGGAGAGGTAGCACTGGAGAAGAGGTTGACAGCCATCAGTGCTGTTTTAAAGCAAAATCCAACAGGATCTCCAAATGGATCAGAAGCATCCCAGACCATTGCTTATGTCTGCGTATTGCATTGAAGTGAACCATTTGTTAGCCATCGAAAGGTGTTAAAGTGATACATGGTTTCAAAAGTTTCTAAAGGTATGATAAGTAATTTAAAGACAAAGCTCCAGTTTCCTCTCTCCTTCAAAGTTTTTGGGAAAGAAGATGGGTTAGAGATGGGAGGGGTTGGAGAGGAGGGTAGAGCCCCGGAGGAATGACTAGCACGCTGTCTTCTTCTGCCAATCCCAGTTGCCCTGCTCCCTGCCTGGAGCAACAGGACACAGAGCCCTTGCCAGGATACTGCTCGGTTCTCACTAATGGTAGCAGAGAGGTGGAGACAGGCAGGCCACGTATCCTGTCCCTGCTCTCTCCTTTACGCCACAAAGCCTGGCTATTCCAGGCTGTATCTGAGCATCAGACTTCTGTCAGGATTGAGGATAGCTAACAGGGAGGGACTTTGTGCTATTCTTAATAATATTCCCACCCTAGGAAAAAGCTCCCAGGGAGTTAAAACTCTTCATGTGCTGTTGGGCTCCATGGGAATCCCCATTTCCTAACACCAACCCTTTGTCCCAGGTTAAGGCCTCTCTGAGTACATTCTTCTTCTGTTGTGTTCTCTGTGTCCAACTTTCAGAAAATTTCTGCTCACAGGAGCAGTTAGGGCCATTCCCTAAGGCTGTGTTATTGAGAGCAATTTCCCGGGAGAGTTGCTGTACTGGTAAGTTTACAGTTGCCCTCAGGCATTGTGTTTTTAGCACAGTCTGTGGAAGAGTGGGGTGTGGTAGGGCTGGCTCAGTCTTGATACTCTAAGCCCCATGGTGAAGTCCATGGTGGTCCTCGGCACCCACATGAGGTATTGTTGGAGGTCCCCACACCAGCGTGAGTTGTAGCTTGGACTCTTTCACTCTTCTGATTTTCCAGCTAGTAATTGTTGGAACCCCCCCACCTCAAACACCACATACACACCCAACACACACACACACACACACACACACACACACACACACCCCCTTCCCAAGGACCAATGCAAATTCTCAATTATAGTATAGTCAAATCTCAAATGGTAGCAAAGCATCTTTCTCATGATGAAGCTTCTGCCCATTTTCCTTGATTGGCTTTCAAATCATATGCTTTCAAACCATAATCAGGAAAAGATAAGGCTTCATGCGTGATCTACAAGACTGTGTCTGGTGATCTTCAAATTATGCCCCCATCTGCCAGGTGCAATGGCTCATGCCTGTAATCCCAGCACTTTGGGAAGCCAAGGCGGGGGTGAATCACTTGAGGTCAGGAGTTTGAGACCAGCCTGGCCAACATGGTGAAACTCAGTCTCTACTAAAAATACAAAAATTAACTGGGCATGGTAGCTCACACTTGTAATCCCAGCTACTTGGGAGGGTGAGGCAAGAGAATCTCTTGAACCCGAGAGGTGGATGTTGCAGTGAGCCGAGATCATGCCACTGCATTCCAGCCTGGGTAACAGAGCAAGACTCTGTCTCAAAAAAGAGAAACAAAAATTGTTCCCCCTCTAGCCCACTGGAAATAAAAAATACATGCTATCTCAATCTTCACAAAGACCTAGGGGAAGACTTGGAATTACCATTAACAAGAGCCCAGTTATATTCTTAGGGGCCATTTTCTTCCCCTCTTTCTGGAAAAGGAAGCTGGTTAGGTTCATTTCTCCAGCTACATAACTGGATCCATTCACTTTTATCATCTTAATGCATATCTGATTGCAAAGAATCACAGTACTAGTCTTATTAGACACTTAGGTGTTTAGGATCATGTTAATCATTCTTAACCTGACATAATTCCCCTAAGCTTATTAAAATAGTTACTTATGTGGCTTTAGGTTTACCAACACAATAGTTCATCTAAGTTTCAAACAACAAGAAAGACAATTCTGATGTTCAGAGAAATGGACCCTTGATGTCTCTCAGCTAGTAACTGGAAGTAATTGATCAAACATTTTTACAACTCTCCTAAGGAGCATTCTCTGTTTAAACCCAGAGCAAAGAACTCCCTATTCTCCTTGGAGCAAATAACACTTACTTTACAAACAAGATTAGAGACGATTTAAAAATGGGAAAATGGTTGTGTTGGAATTTGTTTTTTATTTTCTGCTCCATGAGACACTCCCTCTTCCCCTGCACTATTCAGATTGGAAGTCAGAAAGGGAGGTCAGCTGGCTGATCTGTGAGTTATTGAAGTTTTGGCTTACAAAGGAAATCTGATCTCTGTCTAAGTGGCACTAATGTGTGGGCTGAGAGCTGCTACTGTAAATTCAGCAAGGGATTCATTAATGCCGTGAGCCTCCTGGAGCGCTGTAGATGGGTGACCTCTGAAATAAAAGCATAATCAGGAAAAGATAAGGCTTCATGCATGATCTGCAAGACTGTTTCTGGTGATCTTCAAGATATCTTAAGTCAGGAGTACTTAGGGCCAGAAAGTCAGGAATGGGGGTGGAGATGGGGGGAAGACCACCCAAAGCTTCAATGATATCACACAATTGATTCTTGGCTTTTAAAATGTCTTTGGAAAATCTCTCTCTTTTTTTCTCTCTCTCACACTGTTTTCTTCGCTTGGAAAAACAGGCTGCTGTTTTTGAAATTATGATGATGCAGTCAACAAAGCTTGTAAATTGCTTATGGGAAGACATAGCTGGAAAATACCAGGTAGAATATTACAAGGAGACCCAGTTATTGGGGTGTCAGGCAGCTTGGTAAGATTCTAACTTTGACATGGGTGATGGGGTTGGGGATATAGAAGGACAATGGGGCTGCCAGAGTAGCCTTCTTGGAGTTTCCTCTCATGATATCAAAGCTACTCTGAGCATAGGACACACTTTTTATTGAAAATTGACTTTGTGAGTTTGAATTTCAAGTCAACTAAGTCATGCACCCCTTAACAAAGGAGACACATCCTGAGAAATGTGTGGTTAGGTGATTTGATTTGTTGTGCAAACATAATAGAGTGCATTTACATGAACATAGGTGGTATAGTCTAGCCTATTACACACCTAGGCTATATGATAAGGCCTATTGCTCCTAGGCTGCAAATCTGTACAGCATGTCACTGTACTGAACACCATAGGCAACTGCAACACAGTAGTATTTGTGTATGTGAACATAGAAAAGGTAAAGTAAAAATACAGTATAAAAGATAAAAATGATACACCTGTTTAGGGCCCTCACCATGGATAGAGCTTGCAGGACTGGAGGTTGCTCTGGGTGAGTCAATGAGTGAGTGGTGAGTAAATGTGAAGGTCTAGGACATTACTGTATACTACTGTAGACTTTATAAATACTGTACACAGGCTATACACTAAATTTTTATAAAAATATTTTATTTCTTCAATAATAAATTAATCATAGCTTATTGTAGCTTTTAAATTTATAAACATTTAAATTTTTAAAAGCTTTTTGACTCATAATAACACAGCTTAAAATGCAAAAACATTGTACAGCTGCCCAAGGCTATTTTCTTTATATCCTTATTCAATAAACTTTTTAATATTTCTAATTGTTTTAACTTTTAAAACTTTTAAAATTAAAAACTAAGACATAGGTACACACATTGGACCAGGCCTGCACAGGGTCAGAATCATCAAGACATCACTAAGCAATAGACACTTTTCAGTCCCCTTATAATCTTGTGAGACCACTGTAGTATTTGTGGTCCGTTGTTGACTGAAACAGTGTTATGTGTTGCGTTGTGAGAGTGGGTTTGTTATTGTCTTATTCCTTTTTCTGCTGCAATAACAAAATACCCAGACTGGGTAATTTATAAAGAAAGGAGATTTATTTGGCTTATCATTCTGGAGCTTGGGAAGTCCAAGATTGAGGGGTTGCGTCTTGTGAGGACCTTCTTGCTGCATCCAAACATGGTGGAAGACATTACATGGCAAGAAAACAAGTGTGTGTGAAAGACAAATGGGGGCCAAACTTCATCCTTTTACCAGGTACCCACTCCCTTGCGAACTAACCCACTTTCCTGATAACTGCATTAATTTATTTGAGAGCTACTCACTTCTTAAAGGTCCCACCTCTCAATTCTATTATAATGGAAATTAAATTTCAACATGGGTTTTGAAGGGGACATTCAATCCATGGCATTTCCACTCCTGACCCCCCAAAATCATACCCTTCTCACATACAAAATACATGCATTTTTATCCCAAAGTTCCCAAAAGTCTTAACTCATTTCAGCAATGACTTTAAAAGTTCAGAGTCTAGAGTCTCATCTAAATCAGATATAGGTAAGACTCAAGACCTGATTCATTCTGAGTCAAGTTTTCTCCATTTATGAGCCTGTGAACTAAATACATGTTGTCTACTTTCAAAATACAATGGTGGGACAGGCATAGGAAAGACTCCCATTCCGTTCCAAAATGGAGAAATAGGCAAGAAAAGGGGTAACTGAACCCAAGTAAGTCCAAAACCTAACAGAAAACAACTTTTTCCCTGGAGAATGTTGGGTAATAATACCCTTTGACTTTGTATTCCATATCCTGGGCACACTGGGGTGGGGGTTTAGCCCGCAAGGCCTCAGGCAGCCCTGCCCCCATCGCTCTGCTAGGCTCAGCTCATGTTTGAGCCCTCTTTGATTGGGGTCTTGTGCCTGCAGCTTTCCTAGGCAAGCATTGCATGCTGGTAGTGCTACAGATCTGGGGTCTCTGAGATGATTTTGCTCCCATGGCTCCATTGGGCATTGCCTTAGTGAGGACTCTCTGTGGTTACTTTGACAACATATTTTTGCTTGGCATTGCTCTGGTAGGAGCTCTCTGCAGTAGCTGTGCCCTGAGTGACAAGCCTCTCCTAGTCCCTCAGCCTGTTTACAAAATCATTTGAGATTTAGATGGAGGCCACCGTGGCTTTGTAGCTCATCCACTCTGCACACCTACAGAATTAGCACCATAAGGATGCCACCAGGATTTAATCCTTGAGCCTTCTAGGGCTGTGGCATGAGACATACTAAGGCCCACTTGAACCATGGCTGGGGTGGCTGGCTGAGGTGTCTGAGGGATGCCAAGGGAATGTGGGGAGCAGAGTTTCGAGGCAGCCCTGGATAGTGAGCCCATGGTGGATGCCCTGGGCTTGTCCCCTGAAACCATTCTTTCTTCTTAGAGCTTTGCCTATGATGGGAGGTACAGCCTCAAAGATGTTTGAAATGTCTTTGGGGTCTTTCTTCCACTGTCTTGATGAATAGTACCTGGCTCCTTTCTAGCCATTTTAATCTCTTGAGCAAACAGTCTCTTGGCCACACCCTTATTTTTTTTCCCTGACATACTGTTTTACACTTTACATGGCCAGGCTTTGAGTCTTCTGAATCTTTTTGTTCTGCCTCTATTTTAATTGTAAAGTTCATCTTTAAGTTATTTCCTTCCTCTTACATCTCACTGCATGTGGTTAAAAGTAGCCACGCGGCAGCCTGGCAGCCTGAATGCTTTGCTGCATAGATGTATCTTCCACTAGATATCTAGCTGATCTCTCTTAAGTTCTGCATTTTGTAAAGACCTAGGACATGGACACAATTTCGCCAAGTTATTTGGAACTGCATGGCAAAGATGGCCTTTACTTTAGTTTCCAATACGTTGTTCCTCGGTTCTGTCTGATACCTCATCAGAATGGCCTTTACCATTTGTATTTCTACCCACAGCTTGGTCATGACCACTTAAGTAATCTCTAAGACATTCCAGGTTTTCTTTTTTGTTGCTATTTTTATGTCCTTCTGAACCCTCACCGAAACTGCCCTTAGCACTTCATTCGTGGCAATCTAGGCTCTTTCTAGCCTGCTCCTCCAAATTCTCTCAGCTTCTACCCATTACCCAGCTCCAAAGCTACTTCTACATTTTCAGGTATTTGTTATAGTAACAGCTTCACTTCTCTGTACCAATTTTCTGTCCTAATTCATTTTCTCTTGCTATAACAGAATACCTAAGACTAGGTAGTTTATAAAGAAGAGAGATTTATTGCTTACAGTTCTGGAGGGTGGGAAGTGTAAGGTTGAGGGACTCACATCTGGCAAGGGTGGTCATGCTGCATCATCCCATGGTAGAAGGCAGAAGGGCAAGAAAGCATGAGAGAGAGGAGAGAGAGAGGGAAAGAGAGAGAGTCACACAGAGAGAGAAAAAACAAGAGGACTGAACTCACTTTTATAACTGCTTTGGCTTTAATGTTCATTCCAAAACTCATGTTGAAATTTATTGCCATTGTCACAATATTCAGAGATGGGAACTTTAAGAGTGATTAGGTCATAAGGACCTAATCAATGGAGTGAATAAAGCTTGCGGTGGTTGGGACTTTGATCTCTTTCATTGAGCTCTCAGATTCTGAGTTTATAATTTTGTTTTCTAGGTTTAAGAAACTCTTCTTAGGTGCCCAAATTGTAAAAAAAATTTGTGTAGTTGCTGGAAGCCTTTTTGTACTAGCACTGCTGTTTGCCTCTCTGTTCTTGTCATATTTGTTGTCTATCAGGGAGAGAAAATCCATGGGGAAGTGGACAAGCAAAGACACTGAAATAAGCCCTTTCCTCAAGCAGGGCATGAGGACTGAGAAGTTCAGTTAAAAAAGGAGCACTTTGAACTTCCAATGGTCCTCATTTCTTAATGCTGATTAAAAAGCATCTGAAATATTCAGATTCCAAAGTCTTTTTTCTAAGATATTACTTGGCCAAAGCAAAATTTTAAATAAGCTTAAAACAGTTTCTCTCTTTAGATCCTCCTGAATGGCAATTTTAACCTAATAATAGCCTTTATGCTACTGCTCTTCCCAAATCCTATGCTCCTCCATTCCTTCTGCCCCATTTATCTCTCTGATTTGCTCTTCCTCCCTCTAGACTCTCCTGCATCACCTTAAGCTCTATGGCCACTTAGAGTTAAATTTCCCCCAGAACAGACAAAATCCTTTTCTGTTGATTTCAAGCTCTGGTCTCAGTCTTAGCTGAGAGCCGTGGTCAAAAGACTTTTCAAAGCCTGGACAGGAGTGGGAGAAATTTGCAGAGGAACTTAAACTTATCTTATGAATGTATAATGCAGGACTTACTAATCTTATCAATAAGTTCATGTGCTAGTGGTAATCTCACATGCTAAAGACTGGGTAGAAAGAACAGGGTTGGAAGCTCTCAGGAATGATTTAAATGACCCTGGGTTTTACAGAAATTCAGAGGGCTTTAGAAAAGCTGTAAATGTTGGTTAAGGAGTCTTTAGGAGTCTAACCCAAAGTCTTGTCTACGTAGGTAGATTAGATTCTAATCCAGTCGGAAGCAAGGAAAGGATGAGTTCTTTGGAGACATCAGAGATAGGGTCTTTACACCTTTAAACACCATTTAGAAGAAGATCTTGAAGCAAATGCAGCCCTGATTCTCCTTTAAGTTTTTTACCAATAAATATTGCCAAGCCAGAAGTTGGGTATTTAACACAAAAGAATATACCAGAATGGGAAACTCCCAATTCTTTGCTGAGTGCTTTGAAAAGAGCTTAGGACAAAACCAAAGTGGAAATCTGAATAAATTTATGGCCTTACAAATAAAACATCTAGATGCTCCCACACTAGTCATTCAATTCCAAAGGAGGGAGTCTCTTAATAAAGATAGTGGTAGATATTTAAAAAAATACATTACTAAAAGAATTGCCCTGTATTGACTAAAAAAAAACAGAGAAAATATAGTCTTCCTTTGGTATCTATGAGGAATTGGTTTCAGGATACAAAAATTTGCAGATGCTCAAGTACTCAATATAAAATGATATAGTAATTGCATATAACCCACACGTAACTTCCCATATACTTTAAATAATCTCTAGATTACTAATAATACCTGCAATAGTCCACATTCACACTACTATAGATTCTTTGAGACTCGGTAATTTGTAAAGGAAAGGGGTTTTATTGATTCACAGTTCCACATGGCTGGAGAGGCCTCAGGAAACTTACAATCATGGCAGAAGGCAAAGGGGACGCAAGAACCTTCTTCACTAGGTGGCAGGAGAGAGAAGAAAGCCAGCAAAGGAGGAAGTGTCAACACTTGTAAAGTCACCAGATCTTACTCACTATCATGAGAACAGCATGGGGGAACCGCCATTGTGATCCAATCACCTCCCACTAGATCCCTCCCTTGACCCATGGGAATTACAATTTGAGATGAGATTTGGGTGGGGACAAAAGGCCAAAACATATTATTTCACCCTGGCCCCTCCCAAACTCGTATTTCTCACATTTCAAAACAGTCATGTCTTCCGAACAGTCCTCCAAAGTCTTAACTCATTCCAGGATTAACCCAGAAGTTCAAATCCAAAGTATCATCTGAGACAAGGCAAGTCCCTTCCACCCATGAACCTATGAAATCAAAATCCAGTTAGTTACTCCTTAGACACAATGGTGTTACAGGCATTGGATAAATGTTCCCATTCCAAATGGGAGAAATTGGCCAAAAGAAAGGGGCTATAGGTTCCATGTAAGCCTGAGAGCCAACAGAGCCGTGATTAACTCTTAAAGTTCCAAATAATCTTTTTTGACTCCATGCCCCACATCCAGGGCATGCAGATAAAAGGGGGGGCTTTCATGGCCTTGGTTAGCTCATTCATGGGCTGGTGTTGACTGACTGCATCTTTTCCAGGTGCATAGTGCAAGCTGTTGGTGGATCTATCATTCTGAGTTCTGGAGGATGGTGGCCCTCTTCTCACAGCTCCACTAGGCAGTGAAGACTCTGTGTGGGGGCTCTAATCCCACATTTCCCTTGTGTCTTGCCCTAGCAGAGGTTCTCCATGAGGGCTCTAGCCCTGCAGTAGACTTCTGCCTGGACAGCCAGGATTTCCATATAGCCTCTGAAATTTAGGCAGAGGTTCCCAAACCTCAATTCTTTTTTTTTCTTTTTTAACTCTAGAAAATCAAACAATACAGAGGAGATATTCTGGTGTCTCTTCCTCTTCTTTTTTGTATATTTTATTTTGCTTAAAGTTACCAGATACATGTGCAGAACGTGCAGGTTTGTTACATAGGTACACATGTGCCATGGTGGTTTGCTGTCCTATCAACCCATCATCTAGGTTTTAAGCCCCACGTACATTAGTATTTGTCCTAATGCTCTCCCTCCTCTTTCCCCTTACCACCTGGCAATTCTGACAGTTCTGGTGTCTAATGTTCCCTTCTCTGTGTATGCTCTCATTGTTCAGCTCCCACTTATGAGTAAGAACATGCAGTGTCCAAACCTCAATTCTTGACTTCTGTATACCCACAGGCCCAACACCGCATGAAAGCTGCCAACGCTTTGGGCTTGCACCTTCTGACGCAATGGCCTGAGCTGTTTATAGCTATGGCTGGAGTAGAAGTGGCTGGGATGCAGGGTGCCATGTCCTAAGACTGCACAGAGCAGCAAGGACCCTGGGTCCAGCCCACAAAACCACTTTCCTCTCTTAGGCCTCCAGGCCTGTGATGAGAGGGACTGCCATGAAGATTCCTGACATGTCCTGGAGACAATTTCTCCATTTTTTTGGTGATCAACAGTTGGTTCCTCATTACTTATGCAAATTTCTGCAGCTGGCCTGAATTTTTCCCTAGAAAATGAGTTTTTCTTTTCTACCTCATGGTCAGACTGCAAATTTTCCAAACTTTTATGCTCTGCTTTTTGTTGAATGCTTTGCCACTTAGAAATTTCTTCTACCAGATACCCTGAATCATCTATCTCAAGTTCAAAGTTCCACAGATCTCTAGGGCAGAGGCAAAATGCCACCAGTCTCTTTGCTAAAGCATAGCAAAAGTGACCTTTACTCCAGTTCCCAGTAAGTTCTTCATCTCTATCTGAGGCCACCTCAGCCTGGATTTCATTGTCCATCTCACTATCAACATTTTGTTGAAAACCATTCAACAAGTCTCTAGGAAGTTCCAAACTTTCCCACATCTTCCTGTCTTTTCTGAGCCCTCTAAACTGTTCCAACCTCTGCCCTATCCCAGTTCCAAAGTTGCTTCTGCCTTTTCAAGTATCTTTATAGCAGTACCTCACTCCTGATACCAATTTACTTTATCAGTTCATTTTCACACTGCTATAAAGAGCTTTCCTGAGACTGGGTAAAGGAAAGAGGTTTAATTAACTCACAGTTCCACATGGCTGGAGAGGCCTCAGGAAACTTAACAATCATGGCAGAAGGCAAAGGAGAAGCAAGCACCTTCTTCACAAAGTGGCAGGAGAGAGAACAAAGCCGGTGAAAGAGAACTGTCAACACTTTAAAACCATCAGCTCTCACGAGAACAGCATGGGGGAAACTGCCACCATGATCCAGTCATGTCCTCCTAGGTGCCTCTCTTTACATGTGGGGATTACAATTCAAGATGAGATTTGGGGACACAGAGTCAAACATATCATTACCCAAGGCAATGTAAATTCTATATGAATATCTGTTAAACTGTATTGTTTAGAGCATAATGAAGAGAAAAAGAGACTATATGTTCAGTACAGATGTAAATTTTTTGAAGAATATTTTCAATTTGAGGTTGGTTAAATCCATAGACATAAAGCCCATGAATGTGGAGGGCTGACTGTATGTAAAAAATGCAGTGATTAATCAATGAATTGCTCAGAGGGAACTTTAAAGATTAAAGGAGCCCTTCTAATTGATTTATTTGAAATAAGTGCTTCTATCAATTGAATAATTTTTAAAATTCCCAGAAATTAAAGAAATTCAATAATACTTTTACTATGTTAAGGACGATAGTCTTATAGAAACTTAAATGGTCTAAGGGTCTAAATTTACATACTTTCAGTGAAATTTTACAAATGAGACTACTTATTTTTGGCTTAATGAAAAAGTTATATTTTCTCTGATTTATCAGGTAAAGTATCATAAAAGCTTATGATTTTATTCTAATTGGGTATGTTTTTACACTTATACAGGTTAACTGATCAAATAAACTAGCCTTACTTCTATTTAATGCTTATGGTTATGAAAAATATACATTTGTGTTTATTCTGAAAGTTTTACATCAACAGTAATTATGTTTTATAGTCTATTAGACCATTAATTTCCAAGATATTTAGAACTATTAAATTTAGTTAATGAATGGATATTCATTAGATGACTATATAATTTCTGAGTAAGACAGCATATTGAAACATTAATTATGAAGCATAATTTAAAGTTTATATACTTTTGCTTCTTATTTTTCTATGCTATTATTGTGCCTGTTAATGAATGTAATCATTTTTGCCAGTTTTCTCTGGGAAATAGAAATTACTTTGGTTAAAAGTTATAATTGAATATACCTGAATGAGACTCTAATAGAATAGTCTTGGCAGAGGGGTACATGTTTTTATGCAAGGTAATAAGATACGTTTTTGTTAAGAGAAAAAGATTGTAAAAGAAGAATGTTATATGTAAAAGATGTGTAAATGCATCTGAAAAGCTACAAAGTGTGTTAGAATCTTAGCAAAGTTTGTACAATTTTGATGTCCTTGTTTCCTTTCCTTTACTGCTTATTGCGTTTACCTGTAATATAAAGGCTTTTTATTTATTTATTGTCTCATTGACTTGTCCTCTAGGAAAAGGAGACCTGTAGATCTTCAGTTCAAGGGAATTCTGGATTTTTAATTTTTGCCCTTTCCTTAGGCCTCTTTATTCATGCTTATAAGAGGTCTGAAAAGTTGGAGGAATCCTACCTGCTATGGTTAAGAGAACAGCAATCAATTTAGGCAATGCCATGAAAGCCACTGCAGGGTACCAGAATTGCCACCCCAAAATATGGCACTTTGGCACAATAACTATTTTGAGCTGAAGGAAACTGAGAAATAGCAGGCACAGGAAGAATTCTCTGCTCTCCTCTTTTTTGCTTGAAAGCAAGACATATTTCCCTTTGTAAAACTGACATAAATTTCTATTTGTAAAGGTATTCCCTTCCCCTGTATTAGGAAGACAAAGAAGACTCTCTTCATAACAAACCTTACTAAACAACCCTTATTTACCATGCATGTTCTAGTCACCTTCCCATAATTTACTGCCCCTAGGAGCCCAAACCCCCACTTTCCTTTGTCTTGTCTCTCACACAGGATTTATTTCCTTGTCTCTCACACAGAATTTATTGTCCATTGTTAAAGCGGTATATAAGCCCCCAGGGCTAACTGCTTCTTTGGGGTCTTCACTTCTTTTCTAAGAATGCCTGTCTACATAAAAATTAAAATATTAATGTATTAACATCAAATACAATTTGTATGCCTTTTCCCTCATTTAATCTTTTGTCAGATTAATTCACAAGTCCCACTCACAGTACCTGAGAGTAGAGAAACAGTTTTGTTTTTTTTTCTCCTCTGAGCCAGGGAACTCCTCATCCAAGAGGATGATGAAATTGGACAAGCGGTGGTTCAGGACAGAGCTGCTTTAGACATCATATTGGACTCTGGAGGAAGAACATGTGCTGTTTTAGGAGAAGAATGTTATATGTAAATCCCTGCAGACCTCTCTTAGATTTTTAATATTAATGAAAAGATCTGGGGAAGTAAACAAATAAATCAGAAAATTAGGTCATTTTGTTAATGACTCCATGTCTGGTTCTATGAGCTCTTCAGATTAGGGGATGGAATCTGTTCTTTTAGTGTAACCTGGATGCCCTTGGCTCCTGACTGAGAAGCGAGGAACAAACTGACCATAATTCTGGTTTAATATTTGTCTGTGTCACAGGGTTCACATGTGCTATCTCTGGAGTCATAAATGCTGTTGCTCGGTGGCTGTCCCATCAAATGTTCTAGCAAAAGGAAGGCAGAAAGAACTGGAAAATCCAACCCTTGTAGAGGTTGAAATGACCACATTCAGAAACTTAGATGCAATAATGGAATCTTGATATGCAATTATGACACCTCTAACAGTGGTAAATATATGAATTGATTACATCTGTAGAAATCAATGGTTTATCCTTCAACTGAGTCTGAAGAATGACCTCAGGAGGGGCTGAGAACAGAAATCTCCTAACCTCATATTCAGGCTGGGTGCCGAGAACCAAACACACCTTACTCTGCATTATCATGACTTTGTGCTATTCTTCTGTCTTCATTAGAGGTGGCTACCCAGGCAGATGTTCATTATTGAAACTTCCTGAAGATTCTTCACGTCTCTTGCTTTCAAATTGTCACCTTGCTGTTTCTGCCAATTCTGAACTGTTGTACCATGAACCTTACCCAATCCTAATCAAATCTCTGCTTTGAAAGCCCACCTTAAAAAAACCTTTGATGCTTAAATTCTAACTTTTTCTTCCTACAAGACATGGCCACAGCTTTGCTAGGTGGTATGGTTAGAGTAGGTAATTAGGCAATGGTGAGCAGGGCAGGAGAGCCCCATGAACTCCCAGCCCAAGAATGTCAGGTGACCATCAGATGATGGTTAGGTGGTTGTTAAACTGTCTCTAAAATAGTAATTGGTCCCAGCCAGCACCAGGGAAAGGCAGTCTCCCAATAGATAGAAAACACCTGAAGCTGGTGATCCGCAGCTTCCCGATAAAATCTCAGGACCTGGGTGAGTGGGTTCAAGCATGCGCATGAAAAGGCAAAATGGTGGCGTTTAACTGGTAAATGACCTTCTTCTAGGAACGCTTGACTGGTAAGGGAAGAACGCTGCATATGAGCATGTGCACAACTAAAGTAAACACGCTGAGCATGTGGCGCCCCCAAGTGCTGGCGGGCCCATACGCATGCAGAATGCCAATGTATATAAAACTCCTATTAAAGGTTAAACTGCAGACTTGAATTTCTCAAGTCGTGCCCTTGGGCCTCTCTCTTACAAGTGTACTTTACTTTCTTTCATTCCTGCTCTAAAACTTGCCTCAGTCTCTCACTCTGCCTCATGCCCTCTCCTTTGCCTTATGTCAAATTCTTTCTTCTGAGGAGGCAAGAGTTGAGGTTGTTGCAGGCCCGTATGGATTCGCTGCTCCCAACAGGGCTTTCCTTTACTGCAGTAAGCAATGAACTCAGCTTTGTCTTATCAAGAGGTTGTGTCTGTGATATTAGTGGAGCCAGCCTTTGACAGATGTTACAATTGGTTTAAAGGAGAAGTCAAACCACAGAGACTTTTATAGATCAGAAATAATCAAATAAATTTGCAAGTGACCGCAAAACCAGCTTTATTGTCAGGGGTAGGGGGGCGGGGAGGAGACAGGTTCTTGCTCTAACAGACAGGATTTATTTGCATGTCTATAGACAAAATTACTGTATATAAGTACTGTGATTACTACAATACTTAGATAAATGACTGCAACTTAATTAGGCAGTAATAAAGTTACAGAGCTCCCATGGAATCAGAATCAGATGACCTGGAAGGGTATACCCTAGACAATGCCTAGTTTTCCATTGAAGCATATATTTTTCCCAAACTAGGTGCTTGGTGTGCTGTTCTAGGGCATTTCCCAGACATTATTCTGTTTAATCTTTACCACACCCTGCAAGATGAATATTACAATTTCTTTTTTTCAAAATGAGGAAACTGAGGCTCAGTGAATTTTTCAAAAACCACAAAAATGCTCTAACATGTGTAATATATTTGGGTTAATGCAAACATATGGAGAAGAAAAAACTGAAAATCTTTGAATGGCAAGGAGAGAAAAGGATTACTGGTGTTGGAAACAGGAAATGGGTTTATAACATCGGGAAAAGTCCACACCGAGACAATGGATTACTCAGCAAGGCTAGTTTACTTCCTGCAGGAGGGGTACAACTCGCTGGCAGTCTTGCCACGAGAGCACACCTGAACAAGGGAGACAGGGACTTTTATAACTTTCATAACCTGACACAATTGCCCTACTGCTGTGTCCAGTTTCCATTGGCTGGAACGGGACCTCACATTCTATGCTTGATCAGATTGGCTAAAAACTTGGAAATTTTCTAAAGAAGTAAAGGCAGAGGAGAACAAAGGAAAACAGGAAGTAACTTGAGGAATGCTTAGAGAAGTGATAACATTTCCAAATAAGGAAGGAGAATAAGCTTTGTCCTAAGACTTGCCTGGGCTTGTCCAGGCATGTCAGGGCAAATATCTAGATTAAAGTGTAAGAACTAAGAACACAGGATGCACTTCTTTATTATGGCTAACAGCTACTTTATTAGCAAAAGCTTTAAAATGAATTAACCTTTGAAGAAACCATTATTTATTCATAATGAACTAAGAGGAAAGCTTTGAACAGGAACCTTTTATATATTCTCATTTCCTACACTGGGTATCAGATGGCTGGTTGCTATCCTGTACTTTAATTTGGATTCTTTAAGTTCATAGTAGGCTGTACCTTTCCCTGTCTTTGAGCTATTTAATAACTCTGTAAATGAAAAAAGAACCACAGTAATGTAAATGATTCTCATCCACAGTCAATGCAAATGGATATTTGGTGGCGAAAAGTAGTCCTGCATCTACTAACAAACGCATTTCCTCATTGCTGGACATTTCTGATTGCCTATGTCTGTGTCTGCTCTTTGAATTCTCCTTTGAACCAGTTTATCACCTTAGAGTTTCCTTATTAATTGGTGAATAAAATAAAACCTTTGATATGTGTTCATTTTCTATTTGTATGACAGTCATGATTTTTACTTTTTGGGAAAATGTCTTTTAAAAAACAGTCAGAAATGAGCTTAGCTCTGGGGCCACTTAATGTTCTAGGCCATAGGGAAGGTTAGCAGCTAATCTAAGGCTCTCCCTGCTCTGAAATTATTAGATTTTGTAACCACATACCTGACATTCTTAGAGTTGCATGTTAAGCCATCTATTGTTTTCTTTCCAGAGCTATCTGATAGCACAGGCTGTCTGTGAAACACAGTCTGAGCAATTAGGCCTAGCTAACGTCTTCCTGACTGAAATGCCAATACAAATATCTGACAGAAGCAAGTGATTGAAAATAAATAGGGGCTATTTAATGGAAACTAATTTGGTATTACAATGGAAATAGGTGACTTAATGCATTCTAATTCCAGTTAAATGTGACTAATTCCAGTTAGTGTTTGAATTTCAGATACAGTTAACTTTAACCACTTGAGTCCTTGGAAGTTTCACAGATGCCTCTATAGTTATACTGTAGAGATGTCTAGATCGTCACATGTTCCCGTTGGGGCCATTGTGACCTTGTAACTCCTGCTTCACCGTCCTGAGACCTACATCATTAATCACTCATAGAGTGTATTAAAGTTGAAATTCTTAGGTTAAAAGCATCAAAAAATTCGGATGTTTTCAGAAAATAGAGTATTAGTCAGAGTCTTCTTTGCTGCAAGTAATGGCAAAGTCAAACTAATTTAAGTAAAAAAAGACTTTGTTGGGTCACATGGCAACTGTCCAGGGGCTAGGTGAGTTCAGGTCTAACTAGATCCAGGGACTCCAAACATGTCATCAAGACCCGATATTTCTTCTTCACTGTGTTCTCCTTCCTTTGGATTGACTTCATTGCTGATGGCCCTCTTCTGCTGATGGCCTTAGGTTATTCCTGGCTGGCAGGGTGGCTTCCCCAAGACCAATGGGAGAGTCTGGTTCTTACCAACTCTTTCTGGTTTTTCAAACAAAAGACTCAGGATTGGCTCCAGTTGGACTGATTGCCATGACTTGGCATACGTGCCCATCTCAGAACCAATTGCTATGTCTGGGAGGATGTGATGTTCTGATTGGCTAGGTTTGGGTCATATGTCCAGGAATATAGCTCATGGTTGAACACCTACCTCTGTATTCTACCCAAAGTATAAAGAATGAGAATGGAGGAGGGGAGACTACCCAGAGGAAAATCCAGGGAACTTCACTATGGGAAGCCCAAAACACCGTGTAAACCAAAAATCAAATTCTAAGACCACCCCAGCCATCTAAATGGACCCCTCCTCTTGGCCAAGGGCATTCCAGAGTTGACCTGAAAATTTGGTTCAGGCCATGATGGAAGAGGAGTCAGACATGCCTCATTATACCCCTCCAGCATGACGTGAACACGGACCTTAAGTCTGATAAGAGACATTTACAATCTATTCTCTCTGAAGCCTGCTACCTAGAGGCTTTATCTGCATGATAAAACCTTGGTCTCCACAGCCAAGCAGAAAAAATTTAAATCTACTTCTGACCTGGAAGCCCCCACCTGTGGAGTTGTCCTGCCCTTCTAGATCAAACTGATGTAAACCTTACGTGTATTGATTGATGAATACATATTATGTCTTCCTAAAAATGTATAAAAGCAAGCTGTGCCCCAGCCACCTTGGGCACGTGTTCTCAGGACCTCTGGAGGCTGTGTCACGGACTCGTCCTTAACCTTGGCAAAGTAGACTTTCTAAATTGATTGAACTTGTCTCAGATACTTTTTGGTTCATACTGCATAGGAATTGTAGTATCAATTCACTGAAGCCCTCAGGTTAAAACTTGCCAAATGGCCATACTTCTTGAGGGATCTCTCTAGGGGACAACTGTGTTGTTAATTGGTATTAAAAAAAAACCCCATCCATTTATTTGATCGATTAGCACTTACTGAGAAGTTCCTATGAGACTGATCCTAAACTTTAAGTTAGGGATGCAGAAGTAAAAACTATATCACTGCTGTTAGGCGTCTGTAATAGTCCAGGGAGCTCCCTGGTTAAGGCAATGTTAGTTTTTAGTTGCCAAGCCACAGTGACATGAGTTGGACAGTCCGACTTCCAGTGAGGTCCCTGCACAGACGGGGCAGGGCTTAGGAGGAATCCCAGGCTGTGGGCGTTCCTTGGCCCAGTGGCCAGGTTTTTGACCCTTGAAGCAAGATCTGGGAGAGGCGACTGGATGCTGCAGTCTGGGCGCTTTGAAGTCTTTGTGAGCTGGTGGTATGACTGGGGTTTGTCTTACGGCAGAGGGAAGCATCTATAGTTCTGAGATGCGCTGCCACTGAGCAGCTTCTTCCCTATTGTTGAACACTTGAAGATGAGGTGGATTAATTCCTGCTGTGAGGTTTGAGGACCAGATTCTAATTTCTGTAGTTGTTTAATGTCAGGGGTTGATTGGGTGATAAACAGTCTTCAGAGATGAGAGTAGAAGTAAGGATGACATTAAGTCACTCCAGGTGAGATTGTAGGACTGGGTTAAATATCAGAACTCTTGTATATATTTAGCAGGATCTAATGAGAAGGAGCCTAACCACTGGCCAGATAAAGAGAAAGGAACGTACACCCTAACTGTGCCTTCGGCTCCAGCCACCTCTCGAAGGGGGACTTGTTGGGCGGGATGGAGGAGTTAGTCGCAGGGTATGAGGTGGGAGGAGACAGGAGGGGCATAAGGAGATGGGTTGTGGGCAGAGGAAGAGGAGGGAAGCTCTGGGGGGCGGTGTTTAGGGCCTGGATTAGGGCCTGGTTTGCACGGGTGGGGAGGAGAAAGGTCAGAAGGGTTGATGGACAAGGAGGATTCTGGGTTGCTGGCAGAGGCAGGAGGGGCAGACGGAAGGGAGAGAAGGAAAATTTGGGACAGGTGGTATTGACAGCAGAGATTAGGGAGGGATTGGAGTGTAAAAAAAATGCCTGGACATCAGGCATCTTAGACCATTTGCCCATTCATTGACAAAAATTGTTTAGGTCTCGCAGAATAGAAAAATTGAAAGTGCCGTTTTCTAGCCATTGAAACCATTGTGTAACTTGTATTGAGGCCAGGCCGTGTTACAGGAAAAAAAATGAGACGTTTAGGTTTCAGATGCGGTGACAGTTGAAAAGGTTTTAGGTTTTTTAGGATGCGGGCTAGAGGCAAAGACTGAGGAATAGAGGGTGAATATTGCCCCTGGAGAAGGAGGTAAATTTTAAGGAGAGGAGTAGAGACCAAGAGAAGGAGCAAACAGCTACCAGAGTTTTCAGCAGGCGTCCCTGACTGAGTCCTGGGCTGTAACGTGGGTGAGTGATCAAGGCAGGCATCCCCACGATTGACCAGACACCAAGGGAAGACTGTCTTCCCGAGGCTGTGACCAATGTTGAAGTTTTTGAGAGGGAGAGACTTGTCTCCTCTGTCTCTACACAGATAAAGAGTATCTCCTTTGTCTGTACTAGAAGGAGAAGAATTTAAAGGAAAAGAGAGAGAAAGAGGGAGAGAGTTGTCTTCTTTTCTCTAAAGGAAGAGAGAGAGAAAGAGGGAGAGACTTGTCTCCTTTTCTCTAAAGGAAAAGGGAGAGAGGGAGAGAGAGACTTCTTACCCGATATGAAGATGGCAGAGCTATTTGGCATGCTAAACGTGAGCTGCTGGTCAGGTCTGATGTGTTGAGGTCTTAGGTGGGTCTCTTCCCACAGGGGAAGCGGGGACAGGGGGTGAGTCTGCCCAAAGGAGTACCCCTGTCCCAGGTTTTGGCACCAAATATTAAAATATGCGCTGAATGAACACACTCCCCAAACAGGCTTTGTGTGAGCAACGTGGCTGTTTATTCACCTGGGTGTGGGCGGGCTGAGTCCAAAAAGAGAGTCAGTGGAGGGCAGGGGTATAGGAGTTGGTTTTATAGTTTTGAGGTAGGCAGTGGAAAGTTACAGAAGTTAACAGTTTAAGGCAGTTTTAGCAAGCTGGGACGGGGTCGTAGGGTCTGGAGTCACAAGGTTGGCCAAGGTCGGTTACAAAGTCCAATTGCCTTCCCTCATTTGAGGTGGAAATAAGGAACAACAGAAAAATGTCTCAAAGTTAATTACGTGCCACAGGGGTTGATAATTTCTTCTCCTTTTGTGGTTTTCCAGTTACTTCGGACTTTCTAATTCTGGGAGGACATCCGGAGATGTACATGCGGGTCACGGGGGTCGCCATGGCTTGACTTAGGATATGACATATAGTGCAGACAGTTCAAAGAACCTTGCATTAGGGATAGCATAATATTATTGCCATTTTTATCAGGGTCCCTGGTCATTGTACAACCAAGTGAGAGTAGATTTTAGTGGAAAATCTTCAGGTAAGGTTCTACAGAACATGAAGGAGTAGATGTTTAAATGTGTTGGATACAATCTATTCATATTATCTATTTGCATTTGCCCTGTATTTCCAAAGTTATCTTTCAACTAGTACCTCATTATCTCTTGTTCATTTGGAAGCAATCTATAGTCTGTTAAGATTGTCATAGTGAAATACTTCCAACAGAGTCATGTTTGATCTATCCATTGTGACCCATGCTGCCTGTTTACAGTGTGGAGAGTGAGCGGATACAGTATCTTCAACTAGTCATTGGCTGCCTAGTGAATCACTCCATTATCACTCACCTTGAAAATTGTTCTCAGTGTGTTGTTTATCATACCATTAAAAAATACATGGTCAAAAAAATTCCATTAGAAGGAATTCCAGGGTTTCAGTGTGCTCATTGTTGGACAAGCAATTGTTCTGGTAACTCGAGTTGTACATGATAAGACTCAGGTCTTGCTGTGATAAGTGCTAGGAATAAAGGCTACATGGGACCCTGCAATTCTATAGAGGACCCCAAGGTAGGCTGATGGTTGGAGAATTCCCTGAAGGCATTGGACACAATGTTTAAAGGATAAAGAGAAAGAGGAATGAGTCAGGTGAAGGATGTGGAGATATGGTGGGTGTAGGAAATTCCTTGTGGTGGGAGAGGGCAAAGTTGTTAGAAGATGGTAATGTTGATATTTAAGAATGTAATGGATGCTTTGCTAAATGGCTAATGTGAATTGGGTCATTTAGTACTTACAGCAATTGTGTAAAGTAAAAATTGTTATCACCATTTTCCAGATGGGGAAATAGACTTCCTAGCTATCCCACCCGCTTCCCCTAACCTATACACAAAAATTAAGTAAGTTGCTCAAAGTCACACAGCTAGAAGAGGCTGAGTCAGGATTTGAATTGTAGGGTATTTAATGCCAGAGGTCCTGCTATATTACAGGGATTTCTGGGGAGGAAAAAAAAAAAACTCTGCTATATTACAGGGATTTCTGGCTGGAGCTCAGGGAACTAGGGGAAACAGTGTGTGAGCTAAGACTGAAAAAGTAGTTGGGGGTCAGGCAATGGAGGGACTTGCAGGTCTAGGGCCATGTGAGGCCGTCGAAGGACTCTGATGTGACTTGATTTTTGTTTATACGATCACTCTAGCTGCTGGGCTGAGAACTGACTCTAGAGGGCAAGACTTGAAGTTGGGAGACTGGTGAAAAGACTGCAGCAATAATTCAGGCAAGAGCTGCTGCTCATTGGACTAAGGCATGGCAGTAAAAATCAACATAAATGGATAGACTTAAGGACATTTAGGGGATAAAATTGCCTGGACTTGGTGATTGGTTATGGGAAGAAGGTAAAGGGGAGCATCATGGGTGACACCCGGGAAACTGGCTGATGGAACTAGATGGATAATGATACTATCCACTGAATTGGGGAGACAGACCGAAGCCATGTTGGGGTATAGGCTTGGGCAGACAAGATGTTGCATTAAATCAGAGACACAGTGAATTTAGGTTCCTCTGAGCTATAACCTTGGCAGTTGTAGGTGTTTGCCTGGAACTCAAAGAGAGGCCACAGAACTTAGATGGACATTTGAGTGCTGTATTAGGTTCTTAGGGCTGCTGTAACAAATTACCACAAACTTGGCAGCTTAAAACAACAGAAGCTTATTCTTGCACAGTTCCAGAGGCCAGCAGTCCAAAATCAGTGTGTTGGCAGAGTTGGTTCTCTCTGGAGGCTGCAAGGGATAACGCATGCCACGTCTCTCTCTCAGCTCCTGTTGGCTCCTGGCACCCCTTGGCTTGGGGCTACTTGACTCCAGTCGGCTGCCTTCATCTCTACATGGCCTTCTGCTCTGTGTGTGTCTATATCTCCTCCTTTCTTTTCTCTTACAGGAACACTCACCATTGGATTTAGGGTCCAACCTAAATCTAAGATAATCTCCTCTCAAGGTCTTTCTCTTAATTTCATCTCCAAAAAACCTGTTTTCAAATAAGATCACATTAATAGGCAATGGTTCATACTTGAACACATCTCTTTGGGACCACTCTTCAGTCCAGTATAGGTGCTATTAATGTAGAGATGTCACCCAAATCCTGGAGCATGCACGCAATTTCCTCAAGAGACAATGTAGAGGAGAAGAGTAGAAGGCATAGAGCAGAGTCTTGGAGAATTACATCATTTAATGGTTGGATAATGGTGGACAAGTCTACAAAGTGGAGTTAGAAAAGCGCCCCGAATGGTAGAAAGAACTCCAGAAAGTGAAAGTCAAGAGAAGAGTGGATTTCATGATGGAAGAAGGGAGCAGTGCTTAGAAATGATCACCAAAGTGCTAGGTACTTGCTTATAATAACATTGATCATTGGCCTTTACTGTTGCTAATCTAGGACTAATAATATATAATTATTTTCATTTTTCTCAATTAAAATGTAACCAGAATACCAAGCAGAATGTTAACTTTGTAGGAAGTTCAGCAGAACGTTTATAATTGGCAAAGAAATTATCTGGAGTTTTATTTTCCTTTTTTTTGAGACAGCATCTCACTCTGAAACCCAGGCTGGAATACAGTGGCTGCACATGGCTCCCTGCAGCCTCAACTTCCTGGGCTCAAGTGATCCTCCTGCCTCAGCCTCCCAAGGAGCTGGGGCTACAGATGTGTGCCACCATACCCAACTAATTTTTAAATTTTTTGTAGACATAGCATCTTGCCCTGTTGCCCAGGCTAGTCTCACACTCTTGGGCTGAAGCAATCCTCCAGCCTCGGCCTCCCAAAGTGCTGGGATTGCAGGTGTGAGCTACCATGCCCAACTGTATTTTCCTTTTTGGTGAAGAGAATCCAAGTAGCTTATCGCTCAAGTCTTCACAAATAACGTTTAATTTTTATGTAGGAAGTCAATTTATCCTTCAACCCTGGAGTGAACTAAAATGTAGTCCTGAATCTTGACTTTACAGCTATACTATAGAAATAACGCCCTTCTTTTGGTACTTTTGTGGCACAAAGATATTACCAGAGAGAAGATAAACATACATATCATGGACTCAGAAAAAGACATAGCACCATGTTCCTTTTGAGATAGCACATTGGATAAAAATGCTTTGGCAAAAACTAATTGCACTATAAAACCAAATGAAATTCCTGGTTGCCTGAACCAGTTGAATACTGGTTCTACCTTTAGCTAGGGATTCTTCTTCTCTATTTGTATAAGGTGTCTCCTGTTTCTTACTGAGGTGTTTTCCTGGATATGGAGGAAACAGATGGGGGTGAAGTCTTCTAGCTGGAGTAATGATGGGACTGGTGTACCCCATGGGTGAACAGGGAACGAAATCTATCTGACAGTGTCTGTGTAGGAAGTGAAAGTTGAGAGAAGTGAGTCAGATTCTGGGAGTCCTTGAATACCAAGTTCAGGACCTCCCGGTGGAAACAGTGGAATCTGTCCCAGAACGAAAATCTCTTTTCTCTACTTCTGTGGCTGTGATTCATCCTTGGTTTTCATTGCAAGTGCGGCAATCCAGGCTGTAGTTATTTGTGTTCCCACTGGGCTCATTTGGGAGTTTCTCTGGATTGAGGTCAGATTTTCATAAATCAACCTGGAATGCCTTGGCTGATATTGGGAGGAGTAGCTCAGGTGAAAAAAAAAAAAACAAACAGCAAGATCTGGGGTCTCCTGCTACTGCAGGCACTGTGGGGTCTACTCCCAGCAGCCATGGACTTTGTAACACACAGTGGGGCTGGGTCAAATGGGCCACAGTGGCAGAGTCCCTAGGAACCTGATCACAAGGGACCAGAGGGCTCATGTTCCTCCTTTGTGGATTTTTGATTCCCCATTTATTTCAGCCCAGAGGTACTCTGCAGAGATACATGCCTTCTGCCTTTATTATGTTCCTCTGGCTTGGGGAGTGAAAGAGATGGGGAACAGGGAGGGGGTTGCAGATGAGATGGGCTCCAAGGCTGGGATTTATAAGAACAGCCTCCCGGCGGAGGACGCCTGCATGAGGTGGAGGTATGGTTTCAATTCCGCTCTGGCAAGCCCGCGTTGGCAACACGTCGTTCTCTTTCAAGTCTCACAGTGATTCAAGGGTTTGTAGACAACTTTGTACTCTGGGTCTCTGCCAGCGCCCTGAAGAAACGACTCCCCTTGGCTTCCCGTTTTCTATCTCGCTGGCCCCAACGAAATTTAGTGAATAGTAACTTTTTTAAAAAAGGAAATATTGTGCTAAGTAAACCCAGGAGGACCTACACCACTGTGCATTTGGGGACTAATGTTGTCTTTTTGCATCTTTGTGACATCTCTCCCTTTGATCACATGAGAACAGCAATCACAGATTTGCACCGTTCTCTGGTTCATCCTGGGGAGTCACCACACACAGATGACAGGCTGGGAGGAATGGCTTGTTGTTGTTTGTTTTGTTTTTGTGACTACTAACCCATGCAAGGTTCTTGCTTTGTTTTTTGTATTAACCTGTCACCACATTTTCTGATACAAAAAACGTGTCTGTATATCATCTCTGATTCTCCAATATGCCATTTGTTTATTAAAAATGCAACCAGTCTCTGTAGGATCTGATTTAACTGTTTGTGGATGATTCAAACCACTGGCCTCACCTCTGTCTCCCCGCTCTCCTAACACAAGAGTAATTCACTGTGCTCCAGCTCCAGCGAGTGTGTAAAGGAAGGAAAAAGTAGCAGTAGCTCTGCCCCTGTATCAGCACATTCTCGAGCAGCAGCCAGAATCTATGTAGAAGGCAGGTCTGATCATGGAATTCATGAGCCTAAAACAGAGGTAGGCAACTTAATTTTTTAAAATTTTATTTATTTATTTATTTGAGACGGAGTGTCACTCTTGTTGCCTTGGCTGGAGTGCAATGGCGCTATCTGGGCTCATTGCAACCTCCACCTCCCGGGTTCAAGTGATTCTCCTGCCTCAGCCTCCCGAGTAGCTTGGATTATAGGCATGCACCACCACGTCTAGCTAATTTTTTGTAATTTTAATACAGACAGGGTTTCACCATGTTGCCCAGGCTGGTCTTGAACTCCTGACCTCAGGTGATCTGCCTGCCTTAGCCTCCCAGAGTGTTGGGATTATAGGCGTGAGCCACTGCGCCTGGCAGCAACTTACTTTTGTAAGGAGTCAGAAAGTAAATATAGGTTTTGCAGGCTGTGTGGTCTCTGTCACAGCTACTTAACTCTGCCCTTGTAGCATGAAAGGAGCCGCAGATAATATGCGAATGAGTGGATTTGGTTATGTTCTAATAAAAATTTATTTACCAATATAGGCCAAGGGCTAGATTTGGCTAAAGGGCTGTAGTTTGCCAAACCCCTGCTTAAAACCCTTTAGTGTCATGCCTGTGTCTTCAGATTGAAACTAAAACTCCCAATCAATGTGTAAGGCCAGCATGCTTTGGCCTCTGCCCCATTCAAGGCACTTTATCTCTCACACAGGGGGTCCAGCCAAGCCACACTGACTTTGTTTCTGCTCCCTTCCACCTTGGGGAAATCACATAAGTTGTTCCTTCTGCCTTAAACCATCTTCCAATCCTGTCTTTTCTCCTGTACACATTTATGTTCAACTTCTCCTTTAGGGATTACTTTAATCTTCTCTTCCTCAAGGAATCTCCCTTTAATTCCTTCATAGTGAGAACTCTTGATAGCAAAAGACAGAAGTTAAACTTGATTAAACTGAGGCATTAAAAACAAGGGTTTATTTTGGCTGATATAAACAAACTCTGGATAGGGCCAAGGGGAATTGCACTTAGGGATGAGTAAAATCAGAGAAGTGCTGAATTACGCAGTTGATGTAGAATGTACTGATCTCATGGTAGACATTCAGAGATGCCTCCTAAATGTGGTGACCTCAACTGACTGGAACATTGCTGAGAAGTGGAAAGCAGCAAACCCTTGCAGCATCCAAAAGGATGGCAAAAACCCCTTGTTTTAAAACAAAAATCTTTAATGGTACTCAGAGGAGAACTCCTCAGACCCTACTTAATTTTAGTTTAGTCACAAGCATAACATATTGGCTTATCAAGTTTCCCAGTCTATAGCTAAGTAGAAACAGTTTATTTTTTTTCTGGATGAGGAAGAATAGCCAGGAGTTGACATAATGATGCCAATTAGGGTGACAATTAATTTACAAGGAAGGTAGACAAGGAAGCCTTCAGGAGGCAGAGGAGGCTTGGGGCCACTTAGTGGTAGCAAAATAATTTGTATTCTTCAGCAGATACTGATATGGTTTGGCTGTGTCCCCACCCAAATCTCATCTTGAATTGTAGTTCCCAGAATTCCTGTGTGTTGTGGGAGGGACCCAGTGGGAGATACCTGGTGGGAGATAATTGAATCATGGGGGCATTCTCTTGGTGGTGAATAAGTCTGCCATGTTGTGAGCTGCCCTATGGAGCTCTCTTGGTAGTGAATAAGTCTCATGAGATCTAGTGGTTTTATGAGAGGAAATTCCTTTCGCTTGATCCTCATTCTCTCTTCTCTGTCACCATGTAAGACGTGACTTTTGGCCAGGCGCGGTGGCTCAAGCCTGTAATCCCAGCACTTTGGGAGGCCGAGGCGGGTGGATCACAAGGTCAAGAGATCGAGACCATCCTGGTCAACATGGTGAAACTCCGTCTCTACTAAAAATACAAAAAAATTAGCTGGACATGGTGGTACGTGCCTGTAATCCCAGCTACTCAGGAGGCTGAGGCGGGAGAATTGCCTGAACCCAGGAGGCGGAGGTTGCGGTGAGCCGAGATCACGCCATTGCACTCCAGCCTGGGTAACATGAGTGAAACTCCGTCTCAAAAAAAAAATAAAAATAAAAATAAAAAAAGACGTGACTTTCACCTTCCACCATGATTGGAAGGCCTCCCCAGCCACGTGGACTGTGAGTCCGTTAAACCTCTTTTTCTTTATCAATTACCCAGTCTCAGGTTTATCTTTATAAGTAGTGTGAAAACAGACTAATACAGATATCAAAGACATTAATGCCTTCTGAAATAGCTAATAGCACAATGTATATAATGCTTCTTATATGCCAGGCCCTGTTCTAAGCATTTTATGTGAATTATTTAATCTTGTATTAACTCTGTACAGTGAATGCTACTATCATCACCATTTTATAGATTGTATTAGTTATCTATTACTGCATAGCCAAAATTTAGTGGTCTAAAATGACAAATATTTATTTTCTTACCATTATTGTGGATCAAGCATCCAGATGTGATTTAGCTGGTTCTTAGGGTTTGAGTCTTCCTAAGTCTGTAATCAAGGTGTCAGTCAGGGCTACTTGCATCTCAGGGCTAGCGTGGGAGGGGTCACTTTCAAGCTAAGTCTTTTGTCTATTGGTGTGATTCAGTTCCTTGTGGCTGTTGGACTCAGAATCTTAGCTCCTTGCCACTTGGTTATCTGCATAGGGCAGCTCACAACATGGCAGATTGCTTCATCAACTGAGCAAGTGAGAAGAGTCAGTGAGAGGTGGTGGGGAAGATTTAAGTCAGTCTTTTATAACTTAATCTTGGAAATGACATCTATTATACTTTGGTTTGAGTGATAGTGCCTCCTCCAAAATTTGTGTTGAAACTGAATTCCCAGTGCAACAGTACTAAGTATGAGGTATGGCCATTGGGAAGTGACTAAGTAATGAACGGGATTAGCACCCTTATAAAAGGACTTGAGGTTGAAGGGAGCCCTCTTGCCCTTCCATCCCTTCCTCCATGTGAGAAAACAGTGTTCTTCCCCTTGGGAAGCCACTGCAACAGAATGCTATCTTGAAAGCAGAGAAGGCAGCCTTCACAGACACCAAACCTGCCAGGGTCTTGATCTTGGACTTCCCTGCCTTCAGAACTGCAAGAAGTACATTTCTGTTATTTGTAAATAACTCAGTCTGTGGCATTTTGATACAGCAGCACAAACTGATTAAGACAACATTCTGTTGCTCTTGCGGTGCTTTATTAATTAGAAGGAGGTTACTAGGTCCAGTCCACACATGAGTGGAGGAGATTACAAAAGGATATGAATGCCAGGAGACAGAGCCTTTGGGAATCCTGTCTGTAGCTGGCTACCACATAGATGAAGAAACGGAGGCACCAAAGCATTGAAAGGTTATGGATTTGGCCAAAGATCCCACAGTTAATAAGTGAGGGATCCTGGGAATTAGATCCAGGGTCTGTGCTTTTAACCACCAATCTACACTGGGCAATCAGGTTTGCATAAGCTTCCAGGTTACTCTAACGTGCAGCTGAAATTGTGAATCACAGTCTAGCACTTCTCAAGTTTCAATGTGCACACAAATCACCTGTGTTAAAATACCTGCTTCTGATGTGGTGGGTCTTTGCTGGGCCTGAGATGCAGCTTTTCTAGCAGGTCCTAGATGATGCTGGTACTCTGGGCTGTGGACCACACACTTTGAGCTCAGGGCTGAGAGTTGGATGATTGTTTTTCCACCTGTGATTCTCCCTCGAATTGGTGGTAGAGCGGACTAACCATTTGATCTTTCTGCCTTTAAAAAATCTTATATATTTTTAATATATACATTCATTTGTTCATTTATTCACCTACAATATTCAATAGTTGATTGTCTAACAGCCAATATTAGTTTTTAAACCCTTTGTTTTATTTAGATACAAAAGTACACATATGTGATTCTTGCCTGTCAGGTTTGGTTTAAACATCACTTCCTATGGGAAGCCATCCCTTACCCCTAAAGTCCACCTTCAGATGCGCTCACAGTGACACCTTTTGTCCCCTCCTTAATGCACTTATCATATGGTGTTGTAATTGCTCAAGGTCACTGCTATCCCAGTTGAAAATTTTGTGTAAACTAAAAAAAAAAAAAATTCTTTTTTTTGGAAACACCGTACTTTCATCTGCAGGAAAAATGTTATCAGGAAAGAATTGCACTAATAATTACCCTAAATATAATTATATAAAATTAATTATATATAATTTATACAATAATTAATTATATATAGGACATTAATTCATCTTATCAGCTCAGTTTTATTTAGCAGTCCTTCAGCTACTAAAATCTTTGCATTTTGTAATATCCATTTGCCTTTCACACACTGCAGCTAGGTGCAGCAGCGAAGAGTCTCCTTGAGGTGGTTTTGTGTAACTGCCCACTTAACAGGTGTTTGAGAATCCTAGTGATCTGCTTGTTTATAATTAACAATCTTATGCTCCCAATGATACCCACTTCTTCCGAGAGTGTGAAATAATTCTTTGCTTTAACTGATTTCTTTTGTATTTACTGCCTTGTTTGGGGTTTGGGCTTCTTTCCTTGCTTGTTCTGAAGATCATATTTGTGCGACCCCTGGTTGTGGGACCCCAACCCACGGAGGCAGGCACCCAGTAGACACGAGGCAGGCCGCGTGGTGGCCGGTACAGACTTTATTGGGATCTCCGGGCGACTCAAGCGGGGAGGGAGGAATCGCGCGCGCTGTCTTTGTTCGGTTGACTTTATAGGGACAAAGGGACTGGGGCGGTAGGAGAGCTGGTGGTGCGGGTGGTGATTGGTTCAGTGGGCCGCTGGGCGGGAAGGTTGCTGGTCTTGGGCCGGGCCAGGATAGAGTGAGATCAGGGACCCTCCCTGTGGGGGAGGAAGGGCCTTCCTTATCGGGAATTAGGTCCTTTCCACATGGCTGGGGAACGGGGCCAAAAAGTCCTCTACCAGACATTCCCAACTCCTTAAAGAGGAAAAAGGGGCGGCGGCTGTCCTTCTGGCTACTTCCTGCTGACTTCGGGGCGGTGAAGGGGTGAGGGTAGGAGTTTAGGCTGTCTGGAGAGGGGTATAACGGTATTCTGGCCGATGGAGATTAGGCATCGGTTGGAGCATCATTTGATGGATGGTGACTCTAGTAAGCTCCTGGAATCGCTTTTGAAGAAACTGGAAGAGACAGGGTAAGAAAAACGGGATTAGGCAGAGGCCGAGAATGGGTCCAAGGAGAGGAAGGAGGTAAGGGAGAAGTCCATTAAGTCCGCTCCACAGAGGGTTATCCTGGAGGGCCTTCCGTTGTTTGGCCAAGTCCTCCTGGAGAGTTTTAATTTTGTCCCTGACGATGCCCGACCGGTTGGCGTAGAAGCAGCATTGCTCGTTCAGGGCGAGGCACAGGCCTCCTTTCTCGGCCGTGAGCAGGTCCAGACCTCGGCAGTTCTGTAAGACGACCTCTGCAAGGGAATCAAGCTGGTCCTGGACAACTTGAATGGTAGATGAGAGTAGATCAACATCATTAATTAATTGATGAGAGAGCTGTTGATAGGTTTGTAGGGAATAGCCTAGCCCGGCGGTCCCCGTAGAGACTGAAGCCGTGATGCCAAGGGTGGCCAACAAAGGGATAAACTGGACTGCCCTTTTCTTTCTTCCTATTACTGAGTCGAAACTGGGAAGGGGAACAGGATCATCTCCCGAGACGATACTAGCATCGGGGAAAAGGGATGCCACCGTGCATATACCTGTCCAGTCCAAATCCACCCTGGTTAGGTTTTGGTAAGTTTAAGAGATAAAGGGCCAGTAGAAGTGGCCCTCCAGCTGGGAGGGGGGCCATGGAGAGCCTTTTTAACCCGAGAAAGGTGAATCCAGGACGGGACCTCAGCTATTTTTATGGCAGAAGGGGTGGTGAGGATGACCGTGTACGGGCCTTCCCACCTTGGAGTGAGAGGTTTTGGGGTGAGATTTTTAATGAGAACCGAGTCTCCGGGGGAAACTACTGGGGGGTTTTCAGAAGATTGTGTGGGATGAGGAAGAGAGACGTTGGCGTGTTCACGAAGAAGGCTTCGGAGAAGGGTGAAATAAGGGAGGTATCCTTCTAAGGGAGCAGCGTCAGGAGGTGGTGGGGTTGAGAGCAGAAAGGGGCGACCGTACAGCAGCTCAAACGGACTAAGCTGTGAGGGGCCCCGAGGGCTGGCTCTTAGTCTGGCGAGGGGGATTGGAAGCAGAGTGACCCAGGATTGGCGGAGTTCAAGCATTAGTTTAGTTAAATGTTCTTTGATGAGGCCATTGGCCCTCTCTACCTTACCCGAGGACTGCGGGTGATAGGCCGCGTGTAGTTTCCACTGGATACCTAGGGAAGTGCAAACATTGTCAGTAACTTTGGAAATAAAGGCTGGACCATTGTCAGATTGTATGGTGGCTGGCAATCCGAAGCGCGGAATGATGTCTTGGATAAGATGAGTGGCCACCGTTCCTGCAGACTCTGACGCTGTAGGGTAAGCCTCAATCCAGCCTGAAAAGGTATCAACAATGGTTAACAGATATCGGTACTGTTTATGCTTTGGCATGTGGGTGAAATCGATTTGCCAGTCTTGGCCGGGGAGGAACCCCCATAATTGGTGGAGTTGTTTGCGGGGGTGACAGGACCCCTGGGGGTTAACTTTGGCACAGGTGAGACATTCTGTATGGACCTTATGGATGGTTTGAGAAAGGCCATCCGGATGTAGAAGTGGACTAAGGAAGTGGAGCAGGGCCTTAGGCCCAATGTGAAGAGAGTTATGAATATCCCGGATTATCTGAGTTTGTTGCTGCTTTGGGAGAATGAGAAGGTTGTGCTTAAAGGCCCATTCATCTTTGAACGTCACTCCTGGGGTGCTCTGGAGAGTTTGTTTTTCCCGGTCTGAGTAATACGGTTTGTATGACCTGGACAGGAAATAGAGGCAGGCAGGGGGCGGGTGATTTTTTGCCGTGTCCTTTGCCACCCTATCTGCCAAGGCGTTGCCCATAGCCACTGTGGAGCCAATGGTTTGATGTCCCCTACAGTGGATGATGGCAACCTTGCTAGGGAGTTGGACAGCCTGAATAAGGTTGGCGATAAGTTTCCCATTTAGAACAGGGGTGCCCTTAGTAGTGAGGAAATCCCGTTCCTTCCAGATCATACAATGGGAGTGGGCTATGAGAAAGGCATACTTAGAGTCCGTGTAGATGTTAACTTCCTTGTCTTTAGACCATATTAGGGCTCGAGTAAGTGCCACTAGTTCGGCCTGTTGTGAGGTGGTTCCTAAGGGCAGGGAGTGGGTCTCAATAATGTCGGTTTGTGTAACCACAGCATAGGCGGCTGTTCGAGGACCGGAGGGGTGTGGGATGGAACTGCCATCGACAAATAAGTTGAGGGCCAACGGCAGAGGTTGAGACTGTAGATCAGAGCGGGGAGTTTGTGCCTCGGCTAGTACTTCCGGACAATGGTGTTTTGACACAGGACTTGTTGGGCAAGGAAAAAGGGTGGCAGGGTTTAGGGCAGGGCAGTGTGAAAGTGTGATGTTGGGGTTTTCAATAAAGAGCAGATGTATTAATTGAACTCTGGACGGTCCCAGGTGAGGTAGAGATCGGTAGGTAAGAAGTTCAGTAAGCCTATGGGTGGAGAACACCCGAAGTGGAAGCTGCAAATTAATTTTAAGGGCCTCAGTGGTGAGGGTAGCCGCTGCGGCTAAGGCACGGAGACAAGGCTGCCACCCCCTCTCCGTGGGGCCTAGTTGTTTGGACAGGTAGGCTAGAGGTAGAAGAGTGTCTCCTACTGGTTGTGCTAGGACCCCTATTGCGGTATGAGATCTCTCATCTGTGTACAGATGAAAGGGCAGGTTGGGGTTAGGCAAGGCCAGGCTGGTGGATGTGCATAGAACCTTAAGGAGTACCCGGAAGGCCTGGTTGACCGTGCCCTGGGAAGAGAGCGGTCCCGTAGGGGTGTCCGTTGCGGCCTGATATAGGGGCTTGGCTAAGACGGCATAATTAGGGACCCAGTGGCGGAAGAACCCAACCAGTCCCAAGAAGGAGAGTATTTCCTGAGCTGACTGCGGGGCCTGGAGGGCCTTAAGAGCCTGTAACCGGTCGACCGTGATGGATTTTTTCCCAGGCGTGAGCTGTAAGCCTAGGTAGGTGACTGAAGATGAGGCTACCTGGGCCTTGTTAGGGGACACTTGGTACCCCTTGTCATGTAGGAAATTAAGAAGGATGGTGGTGGCCCGTATACATTCAGGGCGACTAGGGGAGCAGACCAGTAAATCATCTACATGTTGGAGGACAGAAGAGGGCGTGAGGTTACACTTGAGTAGGTCCAAGGCCAGTGCTTGCCCAAACAGGTGAGGGCTGTCCCTGAATCCCTGGGGGAGAACTGTCCACGTGAGCTGCTGGGAAACACCCGTGAGGGGATCATCCCAAGTGAAGGCAAAGATAAAGTATGAGCTTGGGTCGAGGGGAATGGTAAAAAAAGCATCCTTAAGATCCAAAACCGAGAAGCACGTGGTGTTTGGAGGGACATGAGAGAGTAGTGTATAGGGGTTTGGAACGACTGGGTGTATAGGTGTGACTGCTTCATTAATGAGACGCAGGTCCTGAACTAACCTATATTGTCCTGAGGGTTTGCGGACAGGAAGGATGGGGGTGTTGCATGGGGAATTGGTGGGGATTAAAAGGCCTCGGCTTTTGAGCCGTTTAATTATAGGATGGAGCCCGAGGCGGTGGGCTTTGGAGATGGGGAATTGGGGACGAGATAGAAACCTGGGAGCGGATTCCTTGAGGAAAATTTTAACAGGCCGATGGTGGGTGGCCACAGTGGGGCTGTTGATATTCCAGACTTGGGGATTTACTTCAGGGAGTAACGTGGCCAAATCTGCTGCGGGTGTGTGCTCTGGGACATGTGCCAAAAGAAGGAGGTTACACTGGGCAGTGGGGGAGAGGGTAATATTGGCATTTAGCTTGGAGAGAATGTCCTGTCCTAGTAAGGGCACTGGGCAGGTTGGAATTACCAGGAAGGAGTGAGTAAACGGGACAGAGGCATAAGAGCATGTGAGTGGCGGAGTTTGGCTAGGGACTTGGGGGGTTCCGTCAACTCCCACAACCGAGATCTGGGAAGGGATAATAGGGCCCGAAAAAGAAGGGAGGACAGAAAACGTAGCCCCCGTGTCGAGCAAGAAGGAGACACTTTTACCCGCTACTTGTAGAGTGACCCTAGGCTCAGCGAGGGTAACTGGGGTCGAAGAGCCAGGGCCCCACTAATTGTCCAACAGGCCCATTAAATGGGGAAGTGGAGACTCCCCAGAGGTGGACTCCTGACTTACAGGCGTCTCCCATCCGGGGATGGGCGTCGACTGCTTCCGCCCGGTGTGCTGGTTTTGAGGAACCGGTACCCTGGGGAAGTTAGGACAGTCCGATTTCCAGTGTCCCTCGAGATGGCAAATAGGGCAAGGCTTCGTTGGGGCCCGTGGCTGGGGGCAGGCCCTAGACCAGTGACCCTCCTTCCCGCACTTAAAGCAGGCCCCCGGGGGGGCGCGGGATTCAGATTTGAGCCTTTGGGGCCCTGCAGGCCGCAGGGCCGCCGCTAGGGCTTGGGTTTGAAGTGTCACCTTCTGCTTTAGGCGGGCCTGGCGTGCAGCTTCCGCTGTATCCTCTCGGGCATTGAAGACTTTAAAGGCCATTTTTACCAGGTTTTGGATGGGAGTCTCGGGGCCCTCCTCCGCCTTCTTTAGTTTTTTTCGGATATCAGGGGCAGATTGGGAAATGAAATGAGAGGCTAGGACAGTGGCCCCATTCTGGGATGTAGGGTCTAGCCGAGTATATCGGACTAGAGCTGCTTGTAGGCGGCCTAGGAAAAGAGCGGGATTTTCATCTGGGAGTTGGGTGACCTCTCTTAATTTATCATAATTGACTACTTTGTTTGATACGGCATCCATTCCTCGAAGGAGATACCGTATCATGCGGTCCCGCCTGGGTATATCAGAGCCCCGACCTGCCTGATAATCCCACTGCGGGTCCTCACTGGGGACAACTTCAGGGCCTAAAGGAATTTGATTGTCTATGGCATGATCTTGGTCCGCCTGGTGCCGGGCGGCGGCCAGAATACGCTCGTGTTCCTCGGCCGTTAGGGTGGAGGTGCAGATGACCCTAATGTCATGCCAGGTGAGGTCATAAGTTTGAGTGAGGTACTTAAACTCTTTTATGTATGTAGACGGATCGGCGGAAAAGGACTCTAAGCGCTTTTCTATTTGTGCTAGATCTTGGAGGGAGAAAGGGACGTGTACCCTAACTAAACCTTCCGCCCCGGCCACCTCTCGAAGCGGAGCCAGGAGGGTGGGCTGGTGTGAGCGGGTATGGGCTGCTACCGGGGAAGTGAGAGGAGGTGGGGCCTCTAAGGCGGGAGGCGCAGAAGGAGCGGCCGCTGGGGAAACAAAGGGAGGTGGAATTTCTAAGGCGGGAAGCGCGGAGGGAGTGGCCACCGGAGAAGCAAGAGGAGGTGGGGCCTCTGAGACAGGAAGCGCGGAGGGGGTGGGGGAAGGGCTAACGGCTGGCGGTAACTGGTTGTTAGGGTTGGCGGGAGGAGACAGATGTTCAGGCAGCTCCTCCTGCATTGAGTAAGGCGGGGGAGAAGTAATAGAGATAGCGGAGGAGGTTTTGCGAGGGACCTGGGCTAAAAGAACCTGATGTGTAGAGCAAGTGGAATAAAGGTCCGGGTGGGTACGGAGATCCCAAAAAGCCTGTACATAAGGCACCTCGCGAGCTTTGCCTGTACGGCGGCAGAAATTGTCAAGGTCACGAAGGATATTGGAATCGAAAGTGCCAGTCAGGGGCCAATGTGACTGGTTATCGAGCTGGTACTGGGGCCATGCCGCTTGAGACAAGAAAATGAGTTTCTTTCGCCTCAGGGTTTGCGAGTATCCCAATTTGGAGAAGTTTTGCAATAAACACCCAAGAGGGGTGTTAAGGGGTATTTTGGACTCCGCGTTCCCCATGGTGTGCGCAGCAGTGGTTCCCTGCCAACGGCTGGGTAGATGCAGGAAGAGGCGTCCCCCTTGCACTGCAGATACCCAGAGAATTAACAGAGGGAAGAGTCAGAGAGGGCGTCCCCTGTCTGGCAGTTCCCGGAGGGGCTCCTGGAGCCGGAACGGAGGACCTTCCTCGGGTCGGCCGACGCTAGGCGAGGGGTCCGGAGAATTGGGAGGGACTACTGTGCACACCACGTGGAAGGAAAGGCAAGAGAAAAAAATGAACTTACCTTAGTCGGAGCGTAGAGGTGTCGGATTCAAAAAAGGGTCGCCAGAGGAGGGGGCTGCGGCCGGGCCGGCAGCCCGCGCTTAAAAGGGTCGCCAGAGGAGGGGGCTGTGGCCGGGCCGGCAGCCCGCGCTCCCGGGTTTCGGCACCACTTGTGCGACCCCTGGTTGTGGGACCCCAACCCACGGAGGCAGGCACCCAGTAGACACGAGGCAGGCCGCGTGGTGGCCGGTACAGACTTTATTGGGATCTCCGGGCGACTCAAGCGGGGAGGGAGGCATCGCGCGCGCTGTCTTTGTTCGGTTGACTTTATAGGGACAAATGGACTGGGGCGGTAGGAGAGCTGGTGGTGCGGGTGGTGATTGGTTCAGTGGGCCGCTGGGCGGGAAGGTTGCTGGTCTTGGGCCGGGCCAGGATAGAGTGAGATCAGGGACCCTCCCTGTGGGGGAGGAAGGGCCTTCCTTATCGGGAATTAGGTCCTTTCCACATGGCTGGGGAACGGGGCCAAAAAGTCCTCTACCAGACAATATTGTTTAAAAATTTAGCATTATTTTTAAAATTCAAAAGTGGGTCTTAATATTGCTCTGTGTAATGGATTAATGAGAGCAAGTGAATCGCAGTATTATATGGAATAATTGATGAAGGGGCAATGCTTTGTTAGGTTGATATAACTGAACAGTTAAAGTAATTTTGATCATTTTAATGAGGTTTGGTGGTTATTTCTTGTTTGTCCTTGAATATTTCGGTTTTCTTTAGTAGAATGGGGGTAAATTTGAAGGCTTAAGAGGCAAATTTTTTTCTCACTGAAAATAATAGTGTTGTTTTCAACTTTGGATGATTTGCCCTATTATAAGGGATTTTCAGGAAACAATTGCTCTTATAAAGTGGAGAACCGTACTGGTTGTTGGAGTCTCAGTAAAGACTCCTCCTGGGCTAGGTTCCCCTAGGGTCTTTCACATTCCTACTGGCTGAGCTAGGACCAACTGTTCTCCCCACTTCATATTTAAAATGCCAGGATAAAATCCAAAATATCGAGCCTCATGACTGATGTACCTTGTTAGCTATGACTCCACCTCTATTTCTAGACTTTAAGTTCCCAGGAGCTTTAAGTTCCCAACAAGAAGTATGGCTTATTACAATGGATCTTTCATAACACGAATCTTTCAGTAAATGCTGCTGGCTGTTTCATTGAAAAGAAGTAGAGGAAAAGTCACAAATATGGGTGGAAATGCACATATGGATGATACAAATATTTATGAATCGAAAAAAGACTAAAGGAATTGTATCAAAACGTTGGCAATGGTTATCTCTGTGTAGTAGGATGGCACATGATTTTCTTAATTTTTTATTTTTATTTTTTGCTTTCCAGGATTATATACAATGAACATTCATTCAACACACCTTTTTTTTTTGCATGGTTACCATATATTAGGCAGTGTGCTGGGTCCTGGGGATATAAGAGTGAAACAGACGCAGTCCAAGCCCCAGAGCTAACCTTGTGTAGGAGACAGCTAATTATGAAGAAAAGATGCACTGCACAACCTCAAGACCATCCTCAGTATCATCTACATCACAAAATTGTCTATTTAACACCTGTTGAGTGGACAGTTGCAAGAAACCACCACCAGCTAAGGAGACTCTTAGCTGCTACACGTAGCTGCAATGTGTGAAAGGCAAATGGATCTTCCAAATGCAAAGATTTTAGTAGCTGATGGAGGACTGCTAAATAGAACTTGGTTAAGATGAATTAATGTCCAATATATAATTCATTATTATATAAATTATATATAACTAATTTTGTATAATTATATATACAAATAATATAATTTGTATTATAATCCATATAATTTCGATCATATTGTACCAAAGGCTTCCAAACAGAATAGAAACTGGGAGATGAGCTACTCTTTCTCTTCTGATTCTCTTACCTCCAAATCTGCTCCTTGTAATCTTCATTTCAATAAATGGTGCTATTTTGCACTCTGTTACTTAAGCTAAAAACCTATCATCTAGAGTCCTTTCTTTCCACCATCCCTCATAGCCAATCTATCTATAAGTCATGATAACTGACTTCAAAATACATGCTGAATCCATTCTCTTCTCTCTATCTGTGCTGTTTCCTATCTAGTCCAAATCACGTTTCTTGACATCTTGGACTAATGCAACAGTTTTCCAGTTGGTCTCCTTATTTCTACTCTTGTCCCTCTAAAATTCCTTCTCCACATTGATGATCTTTATAAAATGAGATCACACCACCCTGCTGCCTAAACTTTTCAGTAAGTTTCCATCTAATCTGGAATACAATCCAGACTCCTACTGCAGCCTCCAGTGGCCATGTAACCTGGCTACTGCTGGCCTCTCTGGCTTCATCTTTTATCACTCTCTGTCTGGTTCACTATATTTAAGTGGTTATATTTGTTATCTATGGCTCTGTACAAGAGCAATAAGCATTTAATGTCTCATAGTTTCTTTGGGTTAGGAATTAAAAGTTAGCTGCGTGGTTCTTGCTCAAGGGATCTAATAAGGCTGCAGTCAAAGATCGGGAATTATAAGTTAGCTGAGTGGTTCTGTCTCAAGGTATCTTATAAGGCTGTGGTCAGCATGGGCTGCAATCATCTGTAGGCTTGACTGGGGCTGGAAGATCTGTTTTCAGGATGGTCTCATTCGCATGGCTGTTGGCAGAAGGCCTCAGTTCTTTGCCATGTGTATTGCTCCATTGAGCTGCTTGAGTATCCTTACAACATGGCAGCTCATGTCCCATAAATTGAATAATTCAAGAGAGCAAGACTGAATTTGCAATGTCTTTTATGACCTAGGCTTAGAAGGCACATTCCTTCATGTTTGAAATGTCTTCTTGATTACACAATAAGCTCTATCCAGAGGGGGTAGGGACTACTTAAGGGCGTGAGTCTCAGAAGGTGAGAATCACTGGGGTCCATCTTGGGGCCTGGCTACCCTTAAGCATTTCTCAAAAACACCAGACCCACTACATCCAGGACCACTGCAGTTGCTAGTCTCTCTGTTTCTGATTCCTTTACCTCCACCTTTTCATAGCCCTGGCCTCTTCTTCATCTTCTACATCTCAGCTCAATGTCACCTTCTTGAATAACATTTTTCTAAAAGCTATATCTAAGGGAGATGTTCTACTACCCTGTTATTTAGTTTATAGCATCCACCGTAATCTGCTCACTCATTTATGGACCAATTTACTGTCTTCCTCCTTACCTATAGAATGTAAATGCCAAGGAAAACCAGGGTCTATTGTGACCCCGGCACTCACCACAGTATCTAACAAATATGAAGAGTTCACCAAATATCATTTGAATGAATGAGATGTTTAAGGCTAAGATGGGTGTTATCAGACATTTTCTCTTTTAATCAGTAAGGGGTTTGGGAATAAAGTGAAAGCAAGAGGAGGAAACAAGAAGGTCCGTCCTGGAAGCAGATTGAGGGCTGGGCTGAGGGGAAGAGGATACTAGAATGTGGCTTGCGCTTTGATGGGCACCACCAGGCACCATAAAAGTCATGCTCAGAGGTAGCGTCCATTACCACGAGCTCTGCTGGGCCACATAAAAATTTTATTCTGACTTCAGGAGGAGGGGATTTCCACTGGGATTCCGAAGAAGGCAAAAGACTTTTTAATTCTAGGTTTTGCCAGAAAGTAGCAGAATGAGAAGGTGAGATGAGGTCGCAAGCATCCTGAGTAGAAGATATAGTGGTAGGAATGACTGGGTGAGTTTGTAAAGAGGCCCAAGTACTAGTTTCTTTTCCCCTCACTTATCTCTAGATTAATCTATCTGGGAACACCTAGAGCCAGGCAGAACAATGTGAGGAAATTTGCACAGAATGTTATCTCTACACTTTGTCAAGTAATTGGTAAACCTCAGGGAACCAGCCCAGCCTCTGTACTCAACTGGATTCTCATTTGGAGGCAGGGAAAGAAAGCTGTCAGTGCTCCCCAGGCCTTGCTTGGGAGTGAAGTCTTGCAGCTGGAATGTCTGAGGAAGGGGGTCAGGGTCAGGGCTGCTCAGTGGCCAATCCAACCTGAAAGGTGTTGCTGGATGTTTTTGCTCCACGAGGAATCACCTGGCTTCCCTAAAGGCCTCATCTGGGTCCCCAAAGAAAGCCTTATCTCTGTTCATGGTGTTAAAGTATGATTTTCAAAAGGTTAAAAAAAATGTGACTCTAAAAACAAAACCAAAGAAGACATGCAATTACAAAAGGGATGCATGTCAAAGATTTTTTATTCAACTCATTTATTAATTAGAGAAGCAGTAATATGTTAAAATCTGTCCAAAGAGCATGAGATGCTTGGGATACACACACACACACACACACACACACACACACACGCTCTCACTCACACACACACACACACACACACACACACACACACTTTAATATGTATTGCAATCTATGGGGTATCTTCTCCCCTAGACTGAAATTATTTGCATCTGGACTAGACAAAATTCTGTGAGTCAGCCTCTGCCTCTACAGAGTTGTAAAATAGCCCAGGAAATAGAAAGTCAAGTTCAGCACTACAGTGAAGAAATGCTTGGTAATCTTCTTCACCTATTTCCAGAATTCAGATAATTTTTCTGATAACAGATTGCTTTGAAATCTCCCTTCCTGTGTGATCTGATGGCAGCTATGTGATATTGTGCTGGCCTAGAGCCAGAACCAGAGCAAAACTATTTTATAAAATGCAAAACTGTTTTTAGATAAGTTGAAATGGCTGCCCCATTCTCCTTACAATAACTACTGTCCTTGGCCTCTGCGAATAGAACTGCCAGTTTGTTCCTCAAAACTATGTAAAGCTGCTTACCTTTTCTTATCAGTAACTGCCAGAATTGCTAGCCTTTGCTTACCGGCAATTGCCAGACTAAGCAGCCCAAGCTAGTTCCATCCTGGCTCCTGTGACTTGTAATAAGTAACTAAGGTCTGTGATTTCCACCTTAACCAGATAATGTGTAAACAAATGTTTATGTTGACTTCTGTAAACCACTTAAGTAACAAAGGAAATGACAAAAGTCCCCATCCCTTGGAATGTCCGGAGACCCCCACCCTCATCTCTGCCCAGGAGGTAATTTACAGAATCCACTAGCCCTCGGAATGTCTGAAGCCTTTTCATCCCCATCCCCGCCCCTCACCCCCACTCCCAAGGTGGTTTTTCGGGTATAAAAAATCGTGGCACCCTCCTGTTGCCACCACAGGTTGGAGAGACGTGAGTCCTCTGTGGTCGCCGGCATAATAAAAATGACCCTGCAAATCTGGCATACTTTTGTCTTGTGATAACTTTCTACGCTCTGGTCAAATACAACAGCTATAAGGTGCCTCGTAGCAAAGGTTGATTCTGACAGCCTGAGCTGGCATCAGATTCCTTCCCATGAATATTTTCAAGCCTGCCCTATGGCCAATAATCATAGCTGATATTATCAAATACCTAGTCCATGCCAAACATACTGCTAAGTGCTTTTCATGGATAACCTTGTTTAATCCTCAATAAAAATCAATTATTCTGATCTCCATTTTGCAGATGAGAAAACAGAGGCTGAGAGAAATTCAATAATTTGCCGAGGGTCACACAGCAAGCCAGGAAATGGTGGATCCAGGATTTGAAGATATACAGGCTGACTCAAGCGGCAAGAAGTTGTGCTAAACACTGTATATCATAGAGAGATTAATTATACACTGTCAGTGCTCAAAGTCATCTTAGAAATATCGCTTTCCTATTAAAGCAAGGCCTCATGTTTTTGTTTGTTTGTTTTAAGATGGAGTTTCGCTCTTGTTGCCCAGGCTGGAGTGCAATGGCACAATCTTGGTTCACGCAACCTCCACCTCCCGGGTTCAAGCGATTCTCCTGCCTCGGCCTCCTGAATAGCTGGGATTACAGGCATGTGCCACCACGCCTAGCTAATTTTGTATTTTTTTTAGTAGAGACGGGGTTTCTCCATGTTGGTCAGGCTGGTCTTGAACTCCTGACCTTCAGTGATCCTCCCACCTCAGCATCCCAAAGTGCTGGGATTATAGCCATAAGCCACTGTGCCTGGCCTGCAAAGCCTCATATTTTAACCTGAATATTGGGATACTGTTCATGCCCTCCCACAAGCTGACTAAGGATAAAAGAGATTATATGGATGCTCTTTATAAACTTGAAGTCACTGGGAAGGCCAGTGTTGTCATTAGGGAGCTCAAGAGTCTCACTGGGAGTTTCATCTTTTGGGCTCATGTGTAGTACAGATATTTCTGTGAGGAAGAGGGAATTTGAGTTTCTCACGGTCAAGCTCAACGATGAGCTTGGTGAGTACCAGGAAGGTCAGGAATAGGGTGATGCAAAATTTAAGGGAGTACCAGAAAGCTTAGTACTAAGATAAATAACAATATAAATAACAATGTCCTTCAAAAATAGTCAAAGTTAATGTAGACAATCAATGATGAACAAAATATCACACATTAAACCGAAGCCAGAATCAGTTTTACTTTTTTGTGTGTGCTTTGGCTCCAGTATGACTCAGGATGGTACAGGCTGCTAAGCCTTCCTTGAAGTAATTCACTGAAAGACAGCATTGTGGGGTACTCCCAGTTGTGTCCTGTAGTGGTTGCTGCTCTTAGATATGGATCCAGATCAAGTAGAGCAATTAAAAATGTTTAATGTTCTTTGCTACTTTTTTTGAAGCATAAAGAAGAAAGAGCATATCATACCTCCCTGAATTTTCACAAAATGAGCACATCCAAGGAACTAGCACCCAGATGTAGAAAAAGGATGCTATCAGCACTGCAGGGAACCATCCCCCACTGCTTTTGTCCCCTTCTAGTCATAACTTAAGAGCCATTTTCCTTGTGGGGACTCCTTCATCAAGTAGTAATTTTTGCCTTGTAGAGATACGTGCATATCTGACCCAGGAGCACAAACCAGGTTCATACAAATACTTGGTCTATGAAATGCTTTCATTTTTGGCCCATGGGTAAGACCTTTTAAAATTTCTTTATTAAGGTATGAATTTACTTATTTTTAAATAAGACCACGAGCATGAAAAATAGAACACAGCAGTTTCCATCTACCTCTGTAGACCTCTCACATGCCTTCCCTATGCCTGCCCTCCTCGGGAGTAACTGCTTTGATTGTAACCCGAGAGTGTGTACTCATAGGCAGTTTCATTTGCCAAATTTCTGACATCAGACAATCAGAGCCTTGACCGTGATGTATTGTCTGATCATCCCTTCTCTTCTTTCGAGTCCCTGGAAGCCCTTTGCTTTGCTTTGCCCTTGGGTAGAGGAGGCCAAGGAACAAACTGCATGACAGACAGTGCTAAAAAAAGATCCAGGGTCAGATCTGTCTGGGTCAGGGCTGGCAGCTGGTTAGTGGAAGGGTGGGGGCTCTAGCTTGGCTCTTTTGGGATGTGGAGGAGGACTTGCTTAGGAAGCCTGGTTGGGGTAAGGGGGAACCAGAAGGGAAGGTTGTTGGGGCTTCAGCAGCTGGGAATGGGATTTAGATGGCCAGAATCAGGGGCATTCAAGTTTTTTGCTTTTTTTTTTTTTTTTTTCCAGCTGAAAAATGCAAGGGAAGAAGACCCCAGAAATGTGTATCAGTGAGAAATTAGCAAGGTAAGGATGGGCAGCCCCAGTGCAATGTTTAAAATGGAAATCAATGTGGCAGCATTACTCCTTTGCTTAAAACCACTTCCATTATGGTGGGATGAGCATATGCTCAGAGAGATAGCAGCTTCCAGTCCCAGCTGTTAGTCATATGCTCTTGGACAAATTACATAATTTTTCCACCCTCAGTTTCCTCATCTGTAAAGTGCAATGAATCATACCACTTGCCTCATAGTGACATTTCATGAGTGAAAAAGAAAACAAATGAAAGCCCTCAGACATTAGCACATACTAACCATGAAATAAATATTGCACTATTATTATTCATGTTGGTATTATTATTATGAATATGGATGGAATCTGGACTTCATAGCATAATAGAGGAATCCGTCTAGCTTCTGCCCATTGCTTTGTCTCGTTTCTCCCCGCTCAAGGCCCGATACTATGTGAACTAGAGGGGAATGCCTATACCACCTTCCAACCCATACCCAGCCAGCAGAAATTGGGTGGCCTTTGCTCAGGCTGTTCCTTCTGCTTACATGATCCCTCTCACCTGAGTAGATGCAACTGAGCTTCCTCACTACTGACCTGGCGCACCCATCTGCTAGCTGCTTTGAATATTGGTTGCTAGTGGCTCATTGCTGTACCCTTTTCCAGAGAATCAGCCTTGGTTATGGTCCCAGAGGGGAAATGCCTGGAAGGTTATGCCCTCCAGGCATCTCTGCAGGGGCAGGCAAGAGCCCTGGACTGAATGCATTCTGATGACTAGATCCTAGCCTTCTGCAAGGACAGACATTTAACTGTGGGACTACTCACACTAGAACTCCATGTAAGATCAGGCTGACACTAGAATTCACTGGTTCCACATGTGTTTGTTTGTTTTGAGACAGGGCCTCACTCTGCTGCCCAGGCTGGAGTGCAGTGGTATCATCTTAGCTCACTGCAGCCTCGACCTCCTGGGCTCAAGCAATCCTCCCACCTCAACCTCTAGAGTAGCTGGGGCTATATGCATGTGCCACCATGCCTGGCTAATTAAAAAAAAAATTGTAGAGGGGGGTTTCACCATGTTGCCCAGACCGGTCTTGAACTCATGTACTTAAGCTTGATCAGCCCGGCTTGGCCTCTCAGAGTGCTGGGACTATAGTCGTGAGCTACTGCGCCCATCCACTTCCACATCTTTGTTTTCACTTGTCCTTTCAACTTTTCTTCAGTCAGCTGCAGGGCTCTTCGAAGATCACTCCATTGACAAATTGTACAGGAATCCCCATCTCAGGCTTTCCTTTTAGGAAGTCTGCCCCTTAAGACTACATTTCTTCAAGGTTCAGCTCTGGTGGCATCTCCTCACGAGCGCCCAGCCAGGGTGGTACTAAGTACCCTTCTGAGCTCTCACATCGTCTCAAACAGACTCTCTAGCTTGTCACCCACGTGTCATGTTGAAATAGTTTGTTAATATGCCTTTTCCCCACCACTGGATTGTGAGAGGCTTCAAGATCATGACTCCCTCATTTTTCCGACTGTACCTTGGCACTGAGACAAGTGATTGTAACATAGTAGGTGCTTAAAGAGAGAATCACATAGAGACTTTATTTGAATTGGGGTTAACAAAAGTTTTTCTGAAGGAGTAGTGTTTAAAAGATGAACTTTGCCAAGAAGACAGGCACCATCTGGATCAGTCTGCATGTTTTCTTATCCCTCCTTTCAGGGTCTGGCTGGCGCTAGGTATTTATTACAGAGATAGATTGGCAAAGATACTTGACAGATGCAGAGATGGGCTTTGGATGTGTCTGTTCTCCTGTGGTTGGGCATAAACAGCCTTCTGTATTAGTTAGGATTAGAGACAGCTGCATATGAAAGAAAAGACAGTGGTTAAAACACAAGGATTTTTAAAAAATCAAATTTTTCTTGTAAAAGAAATACAGAGGTAGGTAGCCCAGGACCAGCATGGTGGTTTCATGGTCATCAAAGATCCAGCAACTTCCTTTCTACTCTACCATCCATATTGTATAACTTTCATGGTCAAGGTCACTTCATGGGCCAGGAGGGCTTTGGGACTCTGATGGTCACATGTGCATTTCTACCTGGAAAAAGCAGGAAAAGCAGAAAAGCAGTCAGATTTATGCTCTATGTGAATCAGCTTCTTTAATGGACCCTTTCTGGAAATCCAGCACACTGGCTAACATTGGCCAGTACTTAGTCAGATAGGAGGATGGGTAAACTCACAATTGGGAGTCTCTTGCTTCCTGTCTCCAAGGGGAGAATGGACATTTGGAAGGCAACTGGCAGTCTCTTCCATCCCTTTCATCCCAGGTTTTCTAGGAGAATCCCATTTCAACATTCTGCCTCATAATCTTCATAAGCCATCTAAATATCCCATGTTCTCTATCCAGTGTTCTCTATTTCTAAGTAATATCTCGTAGACTGGCTCTCCTGATAAAGATCCTTTTCCTATGCATGTCTCTACATTTTGGTCTTCATCACAGAACAAACAGCCTCTAGTACTCTAGTACTTGACCTTCATCAGACAGATGACATAGACAAGAAGGTATCTGATACATTTAAAAAGAATCAAGGAGTTAAACCAGACACCACCTTGGCAACGTATGGCTTGGTGGCCATGGACACATTTTGCTTCTTGGGCATTTCATTCTTTAACAGCTGAGTCAATAGCACACCTGGGGCATGAAAAGACACAGCTGAGGCTATTCCTGGGAAGTTGCTGGGAAGAGAAAGGACCACTTTAAGGAACATCAGAGCTTTGCGAGGTTATAGAAGCAAAGAATGCTGTCTCCGAACAAGGGATAAATGCTGTGATGCTGAGAAATGCCTTGTACTCTGCTGTTAGTTGTGTAAATTGCCAGCATTATACAAAGGGTTCATGACACTTTGGTTAAGTATTCCCCATGATCTGGTTCCCACATGGGTTTCCAGCCCCTGTTCCCACCCCTTCTTTCCTGGACTCCACACTTCACCAGTCTTCAGGATGTGTTGTCCCTATGCCTGCATTTTGCTTTCTTCCTTCTGAACTTTTCCTCATGCTGTTTCCTCTACGATGTAAGCTGATGGATCCCATTTCCTTAAGCCCAGATCCCATAATGCAGATTATGAGCATGGCTGCTTTAGGTCAGATACCGCATGAGTGCTGTTTCCAAGTAGAAAGGCCCCCTGTCAGGCTGAGCTTGATTTCAGACCTGGGTCTGCCCAAACCCTGCCAAGAGGCTCTCACAGAGGTCAAGCAGAGCCTGAGCCATTGCCATATTTCAAAGCCTCTAGTTTATTTAAAAGGAAGAAATGCCCAAATGTTGGTAGAATTAAATGTTCATATAAATTCACATTGCTTGGCAGTGGCTCTCTTTATTTTATGTATAAACACAGATGGAGGGAATGGCAAAAATCTAAACTTGGGGCATTTTGCGATAGTGAGGTTTGGGCCAAGGGATCCTCTTGTTGGTCCTGTCTTCGTTCCCTTTTACTTGGATTCTGTGAGTTGGTCCTTCTGAATTATCTCATTCAGCTTGGTACTTTTGGCAGCAGATCAAACCCTCTCATCTCAAATCTCTGCCCTGGCATTTCCCTACCGGTCAATCACGACTTCCTGTTCAGCCGCCCTCCACAGTTCCCACAGACCCTCCTCTTTTTCAAAGCTAAGTATGAAGTAACATTTTTTGAGTACTTTCTATGTGCCAGATGTTATGCCAAGAACCTACGATTAATAACCTCATGTAATCCTTTCCACGGTCCCTAAGAGGTAGCTATTATTGGCCCCCATTCACAGATGAGAAACACTGAGGCTCAGAACATAAGTCAACCCGGAAGGAGTTTCACACAGTTGACCAGTGGTAGAGCCTGCACCGGAAGCCAGGCTTCTTGGCTCTTGAGCTCACGTTGTTCCCCTGTCACCCACCTGCCTCATTTCTGAAAGCAGCCTGCGTCTAAGAGCTGCTTCTTTCCTGCCCAACTCAACTGCTCTGTCTTCCATGGCATCTCTCTCTTTTTTTTTCCTCTCTCCACTAGAAGTTTATTTCTCCCTTTCCTCATAGTCCTGAGCACTTTCTCTGAACCTCTCTTATAACTCCTACCACATTCTTCGATTTCCTATATTTATTTGCATATGTTTCTAAAAATAGAGCTTTGTCTGACAGACTTCTTTCCCTCCCTAGAAAAGCACAATGCCTTGAATATAGAAAGAACTCAATGCAGTTCTGTTATATGAAGGGAATTTGCTTGTTGCCCTTGGGGGCAAGCCTTAAACTGCTCTGTAGGCGTCTTGCTCAGTATGGTACAGAGAGAAAGTCGTGGTCAGCCATTCCTGCCGACTGGCCGAACAGAGCTGAGATGCCTCCTGAGGACGGTTTTCTGAGTTTTACTGTCTTTGACATAAAGGGCCTTGCTTTTTGGGAGTGTTAAGTTCCTGAATACAGAAGCTAAGAATTTTCCCTTTCATCAGGTAGGAAACACCTTATAGAAGGAAAACAAAACCGTGCCAAAACCCTAAGAAAATTCTCAGAAAAGGTCCCATGAGAACTCCCAGGAGTCTGTCTAAACCGAAATCCCCCAGGTTGAAACTCTAGCTACCCAAAGAGGTCTTTCTGTGGGATTTCACTGTGCCAAATTCTCCCGGGGTGTGTGTGTGTGTGTGTGTGTGTGTGTATTTAAATAAGGAAAACTCCTTTATCTCTGATGAAGAAACAGCAAATGAAAATCTTAACAGGCTCCCTCAAGAGTGGCTAGTTTCAATAGCAATGGATTCCATGGGGATGTGGCAGAGACAAGGTGAGAACAGGGCTGTTGGCACTGGTTCTCGATGAGATGGAGACATAGGTGCCACTTCACGGCAGGTCTGCCCTTCTCCTTTGAGGGCTCTCAGTGGTTTTGCTTTTCCTTACCTAGACTACCATTCATTGTCCCTTTGCTCACCCCAGGTTTTCAGAAGACCCCACACCAAGGTACCTGACTCTCTCTCCTCCCACTCAGCACCTTTCTGACCCTCTTCTTTCCCTGCTGAAAATTGAACATCGTCTCGGCTCCCTCCAGCTCTGCTGTTGGAGCGCAGCTAATCTGCTAATGTGACAATGGGAATGTGTGTGTTTCTCCCTACTCCAGATAACATATTTGTGTTTTATTTTCACAGACGAGCAGGGAGGTGGTAGGAGCAGGGCCAAAGCTATTAGATAGCATCAAAGTTACTGTAGTTCAGCCTTTTTGTTATTGTTTTTGTTTTACAAAAAGCAAAGAACAAGCCAACCAACAAACAAAACAGAAGCTCTTTTGCAAATTCATGTCCAGCTTTTGGTTCACTGTGCCTCCGAAGTTTTCTTTCTTTATTTTCCCCCTCTCTAGTTGGGCTGTTATAAAACCAGGCTTCCTCTAGCTGGCATGTTACACATCAGTTTTTTTTCTTTTTCTTTCTTTTTTTTTTATGATCTGCATAAGCAAGAAAATACTGTCCCATTCCTCACCTCCAACAACACAGATAAGATGCCCATTTCTTTCCAGCTCCTTCTTTGCAATCAGACCCTTCCCCACTGACAGCATTGTGACAAAGGAGACATAACAAGGACCACAATCCCCTGAATCCCCAGCTCCCCCACCCCCATCCTATGTAGGATTCTAGGTTGGTCTGTGCAAGGGGTGAGCATGGCAGTGCAAAGTGTGTGCACTGAGAGCTTCAGCCCTCGTTCTTTACCTTTCTTCTGACCGCACAGCTGGGATGTGAGTCTGGAAGATTCCTTTTGCTCATTTTCCAGGAGTCACTCATGCCCTGTCCTCTTCCTCCTTCCCGTCTTTGTCTTCTAAGACACAGGATGTCTCTGACTAAGAGGATTATCTTGTTTCCTCAGTTACTAGGAAGCAAAGAGTGGAAGAGCCCACCCTTGGAAGAAAACTATCTCTGCCAACCAAAAGTTGCACTCCACCTCCAGCTTTGTCTAATAGAAGTTTCTCCCCTCTTAGAAAAGCACAATGCCTTGAAGATAGAAAGAACTCAGTGCATTTCTGCTGCATGAAGGGAATTTGCTTGTCGCACAGATAAGATGCCCATTTCTTTCTATCTCCTTATTTGCAATAAGAAGGAGATATTAACCATTGTGTACTTGATCTGTATGAAAATCCCTTTTCTGGTTCAATAGGGAACTTTCGATTTCCTCTACAGGCTGACAGAAACAAGGTGAGCATCTAAGCTTCATTCCCGGCCTGCGGCAGACATCACTTGTCAATTGTGATTTTCTGCTGAACCTTGTGTGTGTGGGGGCGGGCCCTGCACCCCAGCAGGCATGATTAATCTGTTGGAGTCTACGTTGGAGAGAAAAAACATCTGCCATCTTTTCCTCAGTGATGCTTCTGTCATCCACGCAGAAGGCTGGTGGTAGGGACATCTTTTCAGCAACCTGCAGCTAAGAAGACATGGAAGCTGGAGAGGGTGCTTTCTTAGCTTCCATGTAGATTTAGCTTTAAGACCAAAAGCTTCACCTGGTTCACCTGCTCTGGGCATGAATGTGGCATCTCTATTTATTTGCTCTGCTTAGTAAGAAATAAAAAGTGCAAGGAACACACTAGTCTTAAGGTAGCAGTAGACATGCTTCCAGGGGAGGACTCAGCAATGCATGAGGGTGACTCAGGGGATAGAGGGTCTTGTGAAGAAGGAAGAGTGCCAGGGGCTGGGCACAGCTGGCTGAGCTGGAGGCATCCAGTTCCCTGGTAGCCTGGGTGCCCAGGGTCATCCTGCAGGATGGCAAATATTCTTGTCTGCCGCTGGTATTTAGACACTGCTGGAATGTCCTGGCGGGACTATCTGTCCAAATCCATTCAAAATTGATTTTTGTGTCTTCGATGGGGAATTTTGGTCAGAATCCCCACGGTCCTCCAATTCAGTTAGACATTCTCCTCTCCCTTCTCAGGGGGAGTCTGGGCCTTTGTGTTCCCTCTTGTGCCAGTTCAAATGATCCGAAGCTGTAGGAAGGATGGAAGTGGGTCTGTGCTGTGAATCTGAAATGCCCAGATGCATTTATTTAAAGTGCAGCTCAAAGCTGAAAAATCGGGTTTTTGGCCAGGATCTCCCGACTTTTGCTAGAGAGCCAGGAAATGGGTAGGAATGTGTGAACCAGTGCAGAGGAAAAGAAGAAGTGAGTCAGAAAAGAAAAGCAGAGCCTGTACAGGCCACATCCTTGAAAGATTTCCTGCAAGCCTAGCTCCTCTGCTGGGAGTGCTTTCCTTGATGCTTGCTGCCTTCAAGGCTACTCACACAGTCAGCCATGATGGGGCACCCATGCACACCAGGGGCTGCCAGATACTGAGAGGTGGGGGAAGACGACCAAATCCTATATCCCTGAAACTTATAATCAGGCAGAATAGATATGTACAAATCAAATTAAGATTAAAAAGTGGACAAGAAAGTGTACAGCTACAACGTGCTAAGAGGAGTTCCGATGCAGTGGCTCTTAGAACTAGGTTCTGGGCAGTTTGAATATGGGTGTGTTTGTTATGTCTTTGTGTGTACGTGCGCATATGTCTCTGTATGTGTCTGTATGTATGTCTTTCTGTGTATGTGTATGTCTCCATGTTTGTGTGTATGTGTTTATATGTATCTGTGTGTACCTGTGTATGTCTCTGTGTGTGTCTGTATGTATGTGTTTATATGTCTCTGTGTGTGTGCCTGTGTATGTCTCTGTGTGTGTCTGTGTGTATGTGGATGTCTCTCTGTGCGTGTCTGTGTGTATGTAGATGTCTCTTTGTGTGTGTCTGTGTATAGGTACATGTCTATGTGTGTATGTCTCTGTGTGTGTCTGTGTATGTGTGTCTGTGTGCATATATGTGTCTCTGTGTGTTTGTCATGTGTATGTCTCTCTGTGTGTGTATGTGTTTATATCTGTGTGTGTGTCTGTGTGTATGTAGATGTCTCTCTGTGTGTGTCTGTGTATATGTACATGTCTGTGTGTGTATATGTCTCTGTGTGTGTCTGTGTATGTGTGTGTGTGTATATATGTGTCTCTGTGTGTGTTTGTACATATGTATGTCTCTCTGTGTGTATGTGTGTATATGTCTTTCTCTGTGTGACTGTGTGTGTATGTGTACGTATTAATGAAGAGCTCTTTGTCCTCTAGGCCAGTGGCTCTCATTCTCAATCTTGGCTTCTTGGCTGTACCTTGGAATTAGTTAATGAGATTTAAGAAATTCTGATGCCAGGTGCTACCTCCAGAATTTCTGATATAACTGAGCCCGAGTCTAGGGAGGGAATCCATAAGAATGGTAAGGTCAGGCTCTGTGGTGAATGGCTGGGCTCTGGTGCTTGACTGCTTCCACTGAAGAATTGGAGGAATGGCAGAGGTGGTATGGTAGAGGGCAGTTCCTGTTAGTCACATGGGCAATATCATACTGTCCTTTACTGTCTCTGGGGATAGCAGAGGAGGGGAGGAAGGTAGTCTCTGGGTTGTATTTGCATGGAAAATGGACCCACAAGAGGCACAGTTTCATAGTCTAAATAAATATCTTTGACTTCTTTAATACCAACATACACTTCTGAAAGGACCTTCCTCAATCCCCTCTTCCTTCTCTCACTTAATTCTTCTCTCTCTCCTTTCCTCTATCCCTCTTTTACCTTTATCCACAAATATTTATTTAGCTCATGCCATGTCCCAGTCACAGTTCTGGGGGCCAACCAATGAACAAGGCAGATTAGTTCTTGATGTCAAGGAGTTGACATCTTAGGTGCTTACCATAGAACAATCATGAATAGTGGTGGAGATGTGCATATCTTCTGTAGATGGGACTTTTCCTGAAGAATCAGTAGTTGGCGTCTTAGCACTATATTTTATGGCAAAACGTGGCTCCAAAATTTTAAGATAATTACATTTGCATTAAGATGTGTGCTGTCGATCATAATGGACTAACAATGACTCAGAGTTCACACATGCCACATTATTAAGTATTGAATAGATAGAAGAGTTTTAATAATATATGGGTAAGGTATAAAGGGTAAAATTAAACCAAACAGCAATGTACTTTCTACCCAGTTTAAGAAATGAAATATTTCATTTACCTTTGAAGCCCTTCCAGATTTGGCTACCATCTTGAATTTTGTGTATAATGTTCCCTAGATAACATGTAGTTTAGTCATACCTGATTTTGAACTTGAATTTTATGCAAATATTGTATACAGATGTTCTATGTAGTGACTTGCTTATTTATTTATTTATTTACTCAGTATTATTCCCAAGATTCAGCCATTTTGGTACTTACAGATTTAGCATGTTAATTTTTATTGTTATCTAATAGTCCTTTGAGTGAAAATGCCACACTGTACTAATCCATAAGAGATATGCATCAGCATATTTAGATTGTTTCCAGTTTTTTTTAAATGAACGTTGCTGCCAAGAACATTTTTATACATATCTCTTAGTCTGCAGAAATCAAACTGCTGGCCACTGGAATATATAAACCTCCACTTTAGCATGCACTTACCCTATGATCAAGTTATTCTATTTCTAGATAGTTATCCAAGAGAAACGGAAGCATAGATCCACATAAAGACTTGCACATGAATATTCATAGCAGCTTTATTTGTAATAGTTCCAAACTGGAAACAATACACATGTCCATTAATAAGTGAATGTATATACAATAATAAGTGAATGTATATACAAATTGTGGTATAATCATACAATGGAATACTACTCAGCAATAAAATGGAATGGATTATTAATACACATAATTAACATTGATAAATCTCAAAATAATGATGCGGAATGAAAAAAGTCAAAATAAAAGTATTTGTTTTCCAGTGATTACATCAATTTATAATAGGTGGAGTTTCCTTTGCTCTGTGTCTTTTCCAAAACTTGGTATTGTTAGATTATTAATTTTTGCCAGTCTAGTGGTATTTAGTGATATCTTGCATTTCTTTGATTACTATTATGGTTGAATATTTTTCTTGTGTTTCCTATGTTTATTTGCCTTTCACATTTTTTCTCTGTGTAACGATTATGTATTATGTACTTTGCCCATTTGTCTATTGAGTTGTTTGCCTCATTCTTATTGATTTATAATTTAAAAATACTTTCCAGAAATCAATTTCTTGCCAGTTTCATGTGTTGGTCACCCATCTATCCTAGTCTCCTAGCTACATCTAGCATTCCACTATCCCTGCTGAGGTGCCAGATCTTTGGGTGAACCTTTTTGGATGTGCAGGTCCAACAGAGCTCCCCTACAACTGCTGCCCCATCTGACATCATGAAAAGCAGAAGAGTCACCCAATTTGTGTGACTTTTACGTTCCATTATGCATTCTTGTTATTAGAAACTGTAGTGAGACAACTATGATGAGATGGGGAAAGAATCATAGGAGATGGAAGAGCTGGATTCAAATCTTGACTCTCACTTACTAGATAAAGTACATTGGGTAAACAACTTACTCAGATTTATTCAGGCTCAATTTTCACTAAGGGTAGTAACCAAATATTTTCTAAGAGCTTAATTTGGACTCCTTGCTATGTCAGGAACTTTATATATATATGTTATTTTGCATAAATCCTCACTGTAGTCCTATGAGGTAGGTGCTACTATTGTTATAGGAGCCAGAGAAGGTTAAAAAGCATGTTCGAGGCTACACGCTGCTAAGTAGCAGGAATTAAAACCCAGGCAATGTGACTTCAGGGTCTGAGCTCTTACCAGGACACTGGAATCGTAATATTTTCTCACTAGCTTGTTCCGCAGATGACATTATCTGTCTTGTGAAAGCAGAAAGCAGCTAAATTATTGCCTGACACACAGAAGCTTTCTGATCATGGCTCAATAATTTTTCAACCAAGTGCTGTATGATTCTAGGTTAACCCTTTCCTAAATCATGACATTACACTACTACAGAGACAGTAGAAACAAAATATCTAACAGTATTTTCTAATGTTCCCTGTCACACTTAGCAGTGACCATAATAGATGGATATTTACACAGAGCCACAATAAGATCATGTGTGCATCCTATAAATTGAGCTTGCTTCCTGACAGCTCCATAAACTTACCAACACTGGCTATCACAGTTCCAATTTCTCCATATTCTTACCAACACTGGCTATCATGTGTTTTTCTAATTCTACCTATCTTAGTGGTTGTAAAGGGGTGGTTGGTGGTTTTGATTTGCATTTCCCTGATGAGTGATGACGTTGAGCATCTTTTCATGTGCTTATTGACCATTTGTGTATCTTCGTTGGAGAAATATCATTTCATATCCTATGCCCATTTTTAAATTAGATTGTCTTTTTATTCTGAGTTGTAAGAGTGCTTTAAAGAGTCCGGATACAAGTTCCTTATCATGATTTGCAAATATTTTCTCCAATTCTTTGGGTTGTCTTTTCATTTTCTTAATTCAACCCTGCTGGTGACTTTTCTAGGTTTTGGAACACTGTCTAAGCCCTGGTACTTCTGACCCCTATCAAGTCATAGCACATTAGAAAAAGAAACAAATTTTTATCGAGAACCTTTCATGAGTTATCCATTAAATCCCGCAACTGGCCAGCGGTATATATTATCATTCTATTTTACAGTGATAAAACTGAAGCTCAGAAATAAGGCACTTTGGCCAAAGTTCTGTTGCCTCATAAGAATGGAAAAGGGGATTTGTCATTTATTTCTCTTTGATACTAATGGACTTAAAAATTATTTCTATTTGAATAGTTTAGGAGTACAAGTGGTTTTTGGTCACGTGGATAAATTGTACAGGGTAAAGTCTAGGCTTTTTCTGTATCCATCATCCAAATAGTGTACATTGTACCCAAAAGGTGATTTTTCATTTCTCACACCCCCTCCCCCTTCTGAGTCTCTAATGTCCGTATACCACTCTATGTGCCTTTGTGTACCCATAGCTTAGCTCCCACTTGTAAGTAAAAACATGCAGTATTTGGTTTTCTATTAGTGAATTACTTCGCATAGGATAATGGCCTTCAGTTTCATCCAAGTTGCTGCAAAATACTTTATTTCCTTTTTTTTCTAAAAAAGGAGATTTTAAACCATATCCTTGTGATTCAAAATTTATGCTTCTATTCTGTAGTTAGTGGCAGTGGGTCTCTTTGTATTACAATGGGTTGACACTAGATTCATCAGATTTATAAAAATAAAATAGTGATATTGAAGAAACAATTAAGGGTCTGGCCTGAAAGACCATTTGCCTAACGTCACCTCCGTTGAAATGAGTGGGAATTGTGAGTATCTTGGAGCCTGGCCTGGGAATGAGAACTCTCAAGTTGGAGCATGTAAGTATTGTTGCTAAGCCATTGTGTTTGCTCTTCCTTTTTGTAGGTGTCGAGACAGCCCTTCATGGCAACTATTTATTATTCGACTTGGCATTGGGGCCTGGGAGTTGGCAGAGTCTGGGGCACGCTGGGATACTCATTATCGCAGCAGATAAAGGAGCTTGAAATCACCAGCTGACCTGGATTTCCTAGTGAGATTAGGAGAACAGATATTGCTGGGAGGGAAAAAGGGCCATGGGTAATGTCCTGGGAGAATAGCCGATTGTGGAAGGCCGGGAGGGCCCACTTTAAACAATCCTATTTCTCTGGAATATGTCTTTGGGGACATTTGATAAAATAGAATCTCAAGGCTGAAATTATGGAGTTATATGGAGGGGAATGCTGGTAGAAATCAGGTCCTTTACTCTGGCCCACAGTCCCCCACCACCATTTTTTCCTGGAAAAATAACCAGGTGATCTTTCTCTGTAGTCATAAAGAAAGTTACGCCAGGTACGCTTTCCTAAAACTCCGAGGTCAGTTGGGAATGGCCAGTGTTGGACATAAGGAGTAGCTGGTTTTTATTCCTGCTCAAGATGCCTCTTTCTGTTCCCAGACACTTTTTAATCTGGTACAAGCCGCAGAGATTGGTGGAGCAAATGCTCTGGTTATTGGCCAGCTCTTGGTTTCATAGGGTGGCTTTTAAGAGAAGGTTAAAAAGCCTTCAGGTTCACCCAAAATTTGCTCCCGTGTTCTTATAGAGATGCTTAGTGATGCCAGGGATGGTTGTTTGCTAAATGTTTTTGTAATAGAGGGAGCAGGGTTTGTCGAGGTTTGGGAATCCCTGCTCAAATAAGACACTTTAAATCAATAATTCAACACTTACTATATACCTGGTATAGCCCAGGTACTGTGTTAGGTGCTCTGAATCACAGTAGATTCTAAGACATGACCCCTGTATTCATAGAGCTATTGTGTAGTGGGAAGGGGCACTATCAAGGAATAATTAGATTGACCATTGTAGTTCTGTGGCTGAAATCTGTGAAAGAGATAGTGTTGCATTTTCTGGAAGGCAGATTCAAATCAAATCAGATCTAAATAAAATCAAATCCAAATTTAGTCAGAAAAAATTGTGTTTTGAATTTAAAGAGCTGCCTTTAATGCATTTTCTAAGCTCCATGCGGTTTGTTTCTTTGGGCTAAATAAATCTAGAAATCATTAAACCCCTCATGTCTGCTGGGTATGCCAAGAATGCAAGGCCCTGACCTTTCTTTAATTAGGCCAAATCTCAGAGGTATGTTTGCACTGAGCACCCTTGAGAGATGAGCTCCCTCTAGGATAAACATCAGGCCAGCTTGCTGCTTGCTATGTAAGTGGGAGATTCCCCAAGCTCAGAGTCCCTCAGCTGTGATGCAGACTCACTGTATGTAAAGCATCCATCTGGGCCTTAACATGTTGTCACCATGGGACTTGGGGGCCAGGGAGACTGACATGAACGTGCTATTGCTCCTGCTGCTTGCTGTGCTGTGAGTAATAACATCCTTTGTCTTTGACCCAAGGGTCTTGTGTCTTCTGCCAGTATCTATGAAACAGTAGCAGTCTCATTTATTAGCTTGCAAAACCCTAGGTCCAATAGTGCCCCTTTCACTGTGAAAGGCTGAAAGGTTCTTTCTATGCTATGCTTGGTTAAAAGGGAAGAAGAGGGCCCGTGGCAAACTTGTTTGAACCCTCAAAGTGTCGCAGTCATATAATAATACAGTTCTATCCTGAGCTGGCATCATCAGAGTGCTAAGAGAGATGATCTGAAATGAAATGAGATGGTTTATTAGAGGACAGAGGTTTCTGAAGTGTTTTAATGTTGACAGCTGAACCCTTTTTTCCCCAAGTAATTTATAAGGAACTACAATATATACAAAGATCCCAGTTATAAAACTACTGTTTTAAGGTTAAATTTTGGATTTGAAGGTTACTTAAATTATTGTAATTTAGTTGTATATCAAAGAACATTCCTAATTCTGCTTTGGTGGGAGTTGATCTGTAAGGCAGCCCAGGTATTCCTGTGCTGGTTTAAATACAAGGTGTTTGGCAGTGGAGGGCTCCTGACAGGGAAGGCAGCTAATTCTCCACTCACAATATTCACAGAGAGGACTTTACCTTTGTGTATTTACCACATTCTTCTATCTGTCCTTGAGAGACCTGATTTATCAGTACAGCAGAAGTGGCTTTTCAGGGCTGACTCACATTAACTGTGCACAGGAGACTCCTATTTAAGGGATGCATTATACAAAGAAAACTAGAAGGGTTTCGAAATCAGAGAAATTGCCTGAGGCACTGAGTTGGCATAGTTACTCAAGTTTGTAGTCTAAGCAGGAGTTGGCAAACTGACCTGTGGGGCAAAAATGGCCCACTCCCTGTTTCTGTATGGCCCCTGGGCTAAGAATGGTTTATACATTTTTCGGTGGCTGAAAAAAAAAATAAAAAGAAGAATACTGTTTTGTGACATGGGAAAATGATAAGAAATTCAAATCTCAGTGTCCATAAATAAAGTTTTGTTGAAACAGAGCCATTCAAGTGAATAGACTCATTCATTTACATCTTGCCTATGGCTGTTTTCACACTGCAGCTGCAGCACTGAGTAGCTGGGACAGAGACCCTAAGGCCAGCTAAGCCTAGGATATTCATCTCTGACACTTTCCGGAAAAAGTCTAGAGTTGTGATTCTTAAAAGGCAATATGCATACAAATCTTTCAGAAAGTTTATTGAAAGGTGGATTCTAATTTGGCGAGTCTGAAGGAGAGGCCTGAAATGCCACATTTCTAACCAGCTCCAGGTGATGCTACTGGTGTCTGAGTGGCAAGTGTGGAACCCCTTTTCCACTGGGTGGCACTTGGATGGCCATGCCAACTTCTCAGGTAGGGTAGATTTTGCCCCTGCAGGGTAGATTTTGATCTGATCAACCTCTACACTCTATGTAGTCTTTCTTCAGACTGGGTGCAACCCACTAGCATAAATTTCCATATGTTAAACTGTTTCAGCCTGCCTTCCTAAGGTCACATCCAATCTATCTGGATTAAAGAAGATTCTCGGCTTATTCCCATGTGTGGTTACCGCCCAGCCCAGCCACGATGTCTGTGCATTTCACTGGCTGAAGTCCCAGAGAAAAATCTGAAACTCATATTGTTTGGGGGAGCCTCATCTTTGACCTCATGCCACAACCTACATCCTTAGACCCAATGGGCAGGACGGGATGCTGCATTGAGAATGAAGACTATTGGAATTCACAATTAGAAGGACATTTACTTTCTTTCTGAATAATCTCTCTTAACAATCCTTTAAAAACTTTGCAGGGCCTAGCACCCAGAACCTGACATTCAGTAGATGAAATATTTAATCAATGCATGACTAAGCATCTAATAAATTCCCAGCATTCAGCATTATTCAACCTTCCTAGGACTTCAGCCAGAAGAACCAACTTGCCATTTCCCAAACTGGCCATAGGCTTTCATATTTCTGTGTTTCCTCAATGAGTTTTCCTTTTATGGGAAGGCCCTTTCCTACCTTCTCTCCCCGGCAAATGACTCCTCCAAAAGGTAATTTGTTTAAATGGTGCCTTTTGCCAGAAGCCATTCCCACCTGCTCCAGGTGATGTTGCTAGCACTCCCCTGAGTTTCTGCTGCTTTCCATGTATCCCAGATTAGGACCACTCACCCACATGACATCTTTGTTCAACTTAGGGAAAGGCACCCCTCCTACTTAGCTGACACAGTCCTACACCAAGGGCTTGGGGAGAGGAGTGTGTGAGAGTTGTTGGGGAGAGAGAAAGGAGATGGAAAGAGAAAAGTGTCAAATAATAACCTAAAAGAATACAGGCCTTCAAGCTTAGAAAACACTTTAACATGTGTTAGTGCATTAGAACTTGTATGCATGGATATGATTGCAGTAGTCCTGTTATATATCAGTATATCAGACAGGTTTTTGTTATTTTGCAGGTGGGAAACTGAGACTCAGAGAGGTTGTTCGACTAACTTAAGGTCACACAGCTCACAGATCTTAGAGCTGAGTTATAAATCCAGCTCTCTTCCCTGATCCCTGTTTGTGACATGCGGAGAGACATGGCTTTCATATTTCTGTGTTTCCTCAATGACTTTTCCTTTTATGGGAAAGCCCTTTCCTATCTTATCTCCCTGGCAAATGACTTCTCCAAAAGGTAACTTGTTCAAATGGTGCCTTTTGCCAGAAGCATGTCTTTGGCTTTCAGAAGAGAGTATCATTACTCTTTAAGGAATGATTGAGGGAGCTGCCCCAGGAGGGAGGAGGAACTTCATGTGGTTGTTGTATTAGCTCAGCTCTGAATGGCTTCTTCTGTTTAATAAACCTTGTTAATTTTACTGCTGCTTGTTCTTGGCTCCACCACACAGCAGTGGTTTAGGCAATATGTTTGAAAAATGTGCTAATTACAGGCTGCAATTTTCTTCCATCCTAAAATAAATACTTAGCATTTTAGTACTTGGAGAGGGAAATAGTTTAGGGGAGCTAGAGGAGTCACAAAGCTTGGGGGCTTTGGGGAGGGGCTGGAGAACATGGGAGCAGAATGTGCAAGGATAGAAAAAATGGAAGTTTTTGGATGGCCCTGGTGTCCGGGGTCTATTTAATGGGAGTGGTGTGTATGCGGGTGTGTGCAAGAGATGCAGAGAGAGGCGGAGGGAAGGAGGTGCTGGCTACCTGCTCACCGAACCCTGTTCCTCCTCTTCTGTGGTGCAATTCTTTTATTCAAGAAGTGGTTTGTTGTTTTTTTTTTTTCTAGCTGAGCATGGTAGCTTAATGCCCATAATCCCAACACTTTGGGAGGCTGAAGTGGGAAGATTGCTTGAGCCTGGGAGTTCGAGACCAGCCTAGGAAACACAGTGAAACCCCTTCTCTACAAAAAATTATGCAGTGAGCTATGATCACGTTACTACACTCTAGCCTGGGCAACAGAGTAAGACCCTGTCTCAAAAAAAAAAAAAAAAAAAAAAAAAGAAACCAGTGGTTTTTAACACCAATATGTCACTTCTTGCATGAGAATTCTACAATCCATGAAACTCATGATCTTATAACTTGCTCTCTTACAATTGCCAAATATCAACAGGTCTATGGGGTATCAAATCCTCTTTTTGTGCACATGACAGAGACCATTGTTGGTACCCTGCTGGCACTTTATACCTCCCCCTTCCCTCTGCCTCTCCTGTACAGCATCTACGTCTTTCACCTGCGCACGCCCACATACATACCCCTTCCATAAAGAGACCAAGACCTCAGGTATGGGGCAGACATGGCCCTGGCCCCTTGGAGCTGACAGTGGAGTCCTGTGGTGCAGAGCTGGGAGGACCTTTAAGATAATCTTTTCCACCCTTTATTTGACAGTCATAGAAACTGAAACCCTGAGGAAGTGAACGAAATTGACTCATATCAATTAGCTACTTTAATGGCAGAAGCCGGATTAGAGCCCAGCTCTCTTGATTCTAGGCCCAGCTTTCTTTCTCCTCAAATCTTCCTTACTGCCACTAGAACACACTGTTGATTCCAGATTGGAAGCCATAGATACCTAGAAGCACGTTTTATTGTATTAGTTAGGCCAATGCTAGTACCTATAGACAGACGATAAGCTGCCAAATTTCAGTGCCTTAAGCAACAGCAGTTGATTTCTTCCTTACATTTAGGCCTTTCAGGAGCTGGGGTCCACACAGCCAGACTCCGCTGTATTTAAAATACGGCTTCCAAGGTGATCAGGGCAGTCGTAGGTTTTGCTGGAATGAGGTTTTCACAGGCCTAGGCCTGTAAGTGGTGCTCCCAATTCATTGGCTAAAACTCAGTCACCTGCAACATCTCAGTGCATAGAAGGCTGGGAAATCCAGTTTAGCGATCCTGGGAAGAGGAGGAACAAGGTTTGGTGAGCAGTTAGCTCATCACTGCCATATACATTCTCGATGAATTTCATTTCAGGACAGTAAAGGGACAATTGCAAAACAGTTGTCACAAAAAGAGGATGTTGGATATGATAGAGTTGAGAATAATTGGTATATGAAAGCCCTCTGGAGGAGTGCTCAGTAGATATTTCTGTTTTTTCCTTTCCCATGGTTTTCCAATTAATTCCTAAGGAGATTTTCTTTGAACCAGTGAAGGTCACCTCAGCTTGATTTGGAAGTGCATACACCTGACTCTAGGGAAGAGAGCAAGGGGTCTTTGGACAGGCTTTCAGCAAATACTCCTTGAGTGTGTGAAGTACTGTACTGAGCAACATAGAACTGGACACCGTTGACCATATCATTCCTTAGTTGATGAGCTCTGGGCCCTCATTTGCCCTCATGTTAGAATAGTGCCTCCTGCTTTACAGAGAGCTTCCTTGAACATAATCTCATCTCAGCATCGCAGTAACCCTCTGAGATGAGAGAAGGTAGGGAAAGAATGAGAAAAAACTAACAGGAACTGCGAGAATTCAGAATGAGGGATTATTTCTAGCTGCAGGAGGGACCCACAGAGGTCTCCTGAGAAAGTGGCATTAAGATGCTTTTAAGGAAGCATGAGACAGCAGAGAACAGTATTCCAGATGGAGGCCACATTGTAGCCAAAGTCACAGAGATGTGAAAGCCTGGGTGTGTCTATGGGACTAGGGGAGGTGATCAGTGTGGCTGGAGTATAGGCTGCCTGCAGAAAAGTGTGGGAGGCCAGGCTGAAAAGAACCACAGGGCTCAGAGATCAGCGTCATTTCATTAGGATCATCATCCTCACTCCCCTCTTTAAAAACACACTTCCAGACTGCTTGCTATATGCCAGGCACTTGGCTAGGTATGGGAGACACAAAAGATATCACATACAGTTCCTGCCTTGAGGGCATTTACAACCCACCAAGGGGAACTGCCACACACACACACACACACACACACACACACACACACACACCAACCTTAAATGAAATGCATAGAAGTTACTTGGAAAGTTTGCACGTTCATTTAACATGTGCATGTTCAGAACACCAGAGGCCTGCAAGAGTTCCCTTTTCACATGTACTTGGAGCTCTCCCTTGAAGAGCCTTCTGATTAAGTCTTTGGGGGAGGCAGTGCAGCCCAGTGGTTGCAACCACAGTCTCTGGAGTCTGAAGGCCTGGGTTGAAATTTGGGCTGCAGTGCTCATGACCTCTAACCCCCAGTGGAGTCTTTAGTTCCCTATCCTTGGTGATATGGTTTGTCTGTGTCTCCACCCAAACTTCATCTTGAATTGTAGCTCCCATAATTCCCTCATGTAGTGGAGGGACCCAATGGGAGATAATTGAATCATGGGGGTGGTTTCTTCATACTGTTCTCATGGTAGTGAATAAGTCTCATGAAATCTGATGGTTTTATGAGGAGAAACCGCTTTCACTTGGTTCTCTTTCTTTGCCTGCTCCATGTAAAATGTGACTTGCTGCCTCCTTGCCTTCTGCCATGATTGTGAGGCCTCCCCAGCCATGTGAACTGTAATTCCGTTAAACCTATTTTTCTTCCCAGTTTCAGGCATGTCTTTATCAGCAGTGTGAAAACAGACTAATACACTTGGTTACCTTGTCTATAAAATAAGGATCCAAAGGCAACCTTGTTGATTGGTTTGTCATATCAGCTGAGTCAATGCAGAGAAATAATAGCATGCATGATACCCAATTAACCCAATAAATGCGAATAAGTAAGAACGATGCTGCTGGCTGTGGCTTACATACTGTGGCTGAGCTGAAGTAGAGTCTCAGAGCAAGGGGGGTACCATGGAACGTGTTCTTCCAGGAGTCCCGCTCAGAAAGCAAAGCTGGGTGAGTGTGCAAGGTTGCTGTGGTGCTGCCAAGTCATTGTGGAGCCTGGGTAGCATGTTCTGCCTTAAAGGAGTAGGGATTTCTTAATAAGTCAGGTGTTTCTTGTAGACAGTCCCCACCCCAGCAGTGCTGGCATGTGCAGAGGATGTTTTGAATGTGTCACTGATGGTTGCATGCCGTCCTGCTGCAGTGCATTTCCAGCAGCTAAGCCAAGGCCAGGGTCAGGGAGCCCAGCTTTAAGGCAGAGGATGATGCATTCTTCTGAAATACGCTGACTCCTTGAGAGCTTCCTTCAATTATACTGCCCTGTGTGAGTTTGCACACCTTCACACACAATTGGCTTTCCTTTCTTAGGAGTTTGGGATATTTTAGGGCTTGCTAATCAGCTGTGTTTATTAGATAGCCTTTGTTTTCCCCTTCTAAGACAGGAAGCTCATTAGAAACAAACACAAATGATCCAACTTTCAAACCTGAGTTGAAAATGTCCCCTGAGAACCGGGGATATTTTTTCAAGGGAGGCATGTTCAGAGGCACAGCCCAAGTCAGGGTAGCTAAGCTGGCTTGTAGGCTCTTGGAATTCACATTCCAAGAATTTTGAGGTTCCCATGAGATGAATGCTTTCCCTCCATGAGCCCACCTCACAGCTAGAAATATGGGGAAAAGCTGGGGCAAACTATAATATAGCAGTTAGTGACAATGGCCCTGGAGCCAGATGACATGGGCTCATGTTCTGGCTTAGCCATTTACTACTTATGTGACCTTGGGCAAGTCACTGCCCCTCAAATTCCTCATCCTTAAAATAGGGGTAGACTGGGAAGGTGGCTTATGTTTGTAATCTCAGCACTTTGGGACGCTAAGGTGGGCAGATTGCTTGGGCACAGGAGTTAGAGTCCAGCCTGGGCAACATAACGAGACCCCATCTCTACAAAAAAAATTTAAAAAATCAGCTGGGTGTGTGATGGTGTGCATCTGTGGTCCCAGCTACTTAGGGGGATGAGTCGGGGGAACTGCTTGAGCCTGGGAGTTTCAGGTTGCAATGAACTATGATTGAGCCACTATACTCCAGCCTGGGTGACAGAGTGAGACCCTGTCTGAAAAAAAATAAATAAATAAAGGTAGTACTACCCACTTCATAGGATTATGTGAGCTTTACATGAAGGCCTTACGTGATTGTTAGTTATTATTATTTATTTATTAGCTTTCATTTATTCATTCATTTCTTTACTTAGCTGATATTGATTTGGTACTTTCTATGTGCCAGGTGCTGTGTGAGGTGTAGGAACACTGTAATAAAATAAGCTCTTGTCCCTGCTCTTGAGAAAGTCACCACTCAATGGGAGAGACAACATGTAAACAGGTTTTATAAAGCGGTATGAGCAGTGCATGCAGTGGGCTTTGGGAGCACAGTAGAGGGACACCTTATTCTAGTTGATGGCGGTGGCAGTACTAGTGATAGTGGTGGTTGTGGTAGTGATAGCCCAAGTATATTACAATGGAAGTAATAATGATGGTGATGATAAGGGTGTTGGCCATGCTGATAATGGTTTGCGATGGTAGCGATGATGGTGGTGATGATGGGACTGTGGGATGGTGGTGATGGTTGTGGTAGTAACGATTCTAGCGTGTTGTCATAGTGATAACAGAGACAGTTATATTGGTGATCGTGGTGATCATGATGGTGGTGATAGTGGCAATGGTTTACCGTGAGAATGGTAGTGAAGATGGCACTGCTGCTGATAATGGTGATGGCGGCCATACAATGGTAATCAAGATGTCATTAACAAGATTGTAGTCGAGATGGTAGTAGTAATACAGTGGTGGTGGTGATGGTGCGGACGGCAATGGTGGTATTAATGTTTTGAGTAAGGATGGTGCTAGAGATGGTAGAGATGATGGTGACAGTGTGATGGTGGTAGTGGTAGCAATGACTGTATAGGATGGCAGTAATGGTGTAATGACAGTGATCATGGTGAGAGCAGGTAGAGGTGGCAGTGATTTTCCTGCCTGAGGAAGGTAGGAAAGATGGTAATGATGACCATGTGGAAGTGGTGGTGGTGGCACTACATAAGAAGACGACTGTTCTTTTCCTACCCTTCCGAGAATTATTAGGAAAATCCTGCCAGGTGCGGTGGCTCACACCTGTAATCCCAGCACCTTGGGAGGCCAAGGCAGGTGGATCATGAGGTCAAGTGATCAAGACCATCCTGGCCAACATGGTGAAACTCCATCTCTACTAAAAATACAAAAATTAGCTGGGTACGGTGGCATGCACCTGTAATCCCAGCTATTTGGGAGGCTGAGGCAGGAGAATTGCTTGAACCCTGGAGGCAGAGGCTGCAGTGAACTGAGATCATGCCATTGCACTCTAGCCTGGTGACAGAGCAGGAGACTCCATCTCAAACAAACAAACAAACAAACAACAGAAACAAACAAAAGAGAAAATCTCAAATTTGACATTATTTCATCTGCAAATGTAAACTGTATCTTTAAATTTACATTTTCTGTTTGTTGCTAGTGTGTAGACATGAAAATGGTATTAGAAAATTGATATAAGATGTAGTAACCTTGCAAATCTCTTGTTATTTATGCTGATTTGTCTGCAGATTCTACTCGGTTTTCTACATAGACAATCATATCATCAGCTAATAGAGTTTTGTTTCCTTCTTTTTAACCCTTATGTCTTTTGTTTATTTTTCCTACCATGTCTTCCAGTTTAGTGTGAAAAATGGGTCGTAAGAGTGGTATCTTTTTCCTGATTTTAATTATAATAATTCTAACATTTTACAAATATTAAATATTAAAGTGATGCTTATTACAGGTTTAATAGGTATGCCATATGAAGTTATGAAACTTGTTCTGTTGTTATCCTGGTTTGCCAAGAGATTTTTTTGGTGGTGGTTTAATTTTGAATATTTGTTGAATTTTATCAAAAGCTTTTTCTGTTTGTACTGAAAAGATTATATGGTGCTTTGGGCATTTCCCGTGTACGATTTCAGAGCTCTGCACCCTTAATTTTTTCTTATTTCAGCCACTGATGCAGTGACCGATTTTGTGTGAGCACTGATCAGTTTCATGCAGGTGCACCCTGATAGCAATTAACCTTTGAGTCTCACTACATGCCTCTTCTCATCTCTGTTGATGCCACAGTGGGAGACAGTATGAGAACCATTTGGTACTCACCAAAATTTATTCATTGAGAAGAAGGATTTGTCATTCTTCTGTACGGACAGTGCTGAAATGCATTTTACATGGCAATTCAGGCAGTCCCATGGGCTTGCACCACTCATGCAGCAGCGGCTTGATAATTTGTCTTGGTGTTAGTTTTCTTTCCTTTCTGGCTCTCCTTTCTTCTTCCTCACTCCTGCTCTTTGGCTCTCATGCCTTAGAAAAGTACTCACACTTTATCCTTTGTTTCTGGGGAGCTTTTTAGAATATATATTTTTTCTCTTTTTAGTCTATTTATGTGTTGAATTACATTTATAAAGTTTCTGGTGTTAAATTACCCATGCATTTCCTTGGATAGGTCAGCCTGGTCATGAAGTTATACTTAAAGAATTTTTTTTATTACACTGCTGGAGTCAGTTTGCTACTCTTTGGTTTGGAAATTTCACATCTGTGTTCATGAGTAAGATTGATGTATAATTTTTCTTTTTTAAAACTTCTTTGTCTGATTTTGGTGTCAGTATTATATTGGCCTTATAAAATAAATTGTAGAGTGTTCTTTCTTTTCAATTCTCTGGAAAAGATATTGGAATTTAAATATTTGAATGGTTTGTTCCTTGAAAGTTTGTGAAATATGTTCTATGAAATAGCTTGGGCTGAGTGTTTTTCAGAAAGATTTATGTGGCTGATTAAATTTCTTTATAGTTATAGGATTATACAAGGTTTCTATTTCTCCTCGAGTCAGTTTTGGTTATTTAGCTTTCCTAGGAATTTGTATATTTTAATCTATATTGTCAAATTTATTAACATTAAATTTAAATGTATTAATATTAAATGTTGCTGTATCATTTTGAGTCCGTATGATAGTTATATTTCCCTTTCACTCCTAATATTTCTCACTTACATATTTGTTTGTTTGTTTTTGATCAGCCTCACTACTGGTTTATCAGTGTCTTTAGTCTTCTCAGAGAACAAACTTTCAGCTTTGTTGACCTTTTTTCTTATGTTTTTGTTTTATATTATGTTGGTATTATTATTGTATTCTTTTAATAACTTTTTTAGTTGGTTGCTCAGCTCATTAATATTAAGCCTTCCTTCTTTCTTATACAAAAAATTAAGGGTATAAATTTTTCTTGAAGTACTGTTTTCACTGCACCCTAAAAGTATTAATATATAGTATTATTATGAGAATTGAATTCTATGTATTTTTAAATTTCCATTTTGGTTTCTCTTTTCCCAGGTACAATGTAGAAGTTTATTTTTATAATTCCTGTGTGTTTGAATTTTTTTAATGATGTCTAACTTAATTGAATTGGAATTTAAAAATATCTACTATAGGACACTCATTTTAAAAATTCATTGAGACTTATTCTTTAAGTACTGCATGGCAATTTTAAAGTAAATATTTTATGTGTGTTTAAGACATACATCTTCTAATTTTTGGAAGCAGGATTCTAAATATGTCCTTAAATCAAGCTTGTCAATGGATCATTAGGATTTTCTACATTTTTAATTTTTTCATTTGCTTGATCAGTCATGGAGATGATGGTTTTGCTGATTTTCTCCCCACAGTTCTGTCAATTTCGGATCTATATAATTTGAGGTTATTTTAGTAAATATGTGAAGCGTTAGTATTGCTATGTTAAAATGGTTAAACTTTGTAGGAATCTGCACTTTCTTATCATTATACTTAAACAGTGTATTGTAATTACCTAATTATAAGTTTATAACTCTCACAGACTGTAATTTCTGGGAGTTCATACAACAAATCTGAATTGTTCAGCTAGCACAGTGCTCAGTTAATAATTGTTAAATGAATGGATGCATGAATGAATTGGCCTCTACCTTTCTGATATGGTGAATGACTAACACTGGATTGTATATAACAGAATCTCTTGTTTTGTGCCAAGTCCTGAATATGTGGAGTGTCAGAATTTGCAATGCATTAGAAGCTAGATCTCAAACATCCAAATCTTGGTGTAGAGGGCCTCTTCATTTTACAATGTAGAGGGCCTCTTCATTTTACAAACTCATCTGCTGATGCATTACTTGTTACAGAATTTTGATGGTGACTGTGTTTCCACTTGGTTGACAATCTTTCTTCCTGCCCTTCTTTTTTCTTTTTGAGATTTTCATTTGGACAAAAACAGAAAGTCAGCAGATTCTTTCCCTCCCTTGAGTTAATATCAAAGTGCTGATGAAGGAAAACGGAGAGTGAATCTATAAAGGACAATGGAAAAGTCTCCTTTCCATATTTTGTCTGGAGGATGTGAGATTAGATTGGGAGTTTCCATAGCCTTGCTATGAAAGAATACAAAGAACTTTAGCTCTAAAAGTATTTAAAGCCATTTTTGTCCTCAACAGGTTCGACCAGATAAAAACCCCTTCCTCTCTTGGGCCAAGGCATAGATTTGGGGAAGTGGGCAGCTATTTCGAATCTGTCACCAAAACACTTTGAGTGAGCACCTCCTCTGCCCCAGGATTTATGCTAAACACCATAGTTGCAAAAAGGCATAGAACTCTTCAAGGAACTGCAGGTCTTTGGGTAGGGAAAGGGTAACAGGTTTTGTACAGTTGCTAGCAAGTTCAGTGACCCCACAAACCTGCCCTGTGTGTGGCATCTTAGATATTTTGGGCTACAGGAGCCTGAGCAAGCACAAAAGCAACAATTTTTGTACGCATGTGGCATGAATCATTATAAACAACTTTATATTCATTATGTTTTTTGTTCTTCACAACACCTCCTAGGAACTGACTTTTATACATTTTATGTTATTTTTTATATATTTTGAGATGCAGTCTTGCTCTGATGCCCAAGCTGGAGTGCAACCTCCACCTCCTAGGTTCAAGTGATTCTCCTGCCTCAGCCTCCTGAGTAGCTGGAATTATAGGCACCTGTCACCATGCCCAGGTAATTTTTGTATTTTTAGTAGAGATTGGGTTTCACCACGTTGGCCAGGCTGGTCTCAAATGCCTGACCTCAAGTGATCCTCCCACCCTGGCCTCCCAAAGTGCTGGGATTACAGGTGTTAGTCACTGTTCCTAGCCTATAAATTTTATTTTTAATTCACAAATAATAATTGTGTTTATTATATGTTCGTGGGATACGATGTGATGTTTTGTTATATGTTTACATTATGAAATGACTAAATCAAGCTAATCAACAATTTCGTGACCTCACATATCTTTTTTTGGTGAAAACACTTAAAATCTATTTTAGTAATTTTGAAATATACAGCGCATTATTATTTATTATAATCGCCATTCTGTGCAAAAGATCATGAAAGCCTATTCCTTCTAACTGAAATGTTGTGTCCTTTGACCAACATGTCCCCTTTTCTCCATTCACCCTCCTCCCCCATCCCCTGGTAACCACAATTCTACTGTATAGTTTTATGAGTTTGACTATTTAAAATTCCACATGTAAGTGATGTACATCATGCAGTATTCATTCTTCCTGTGTCTGGTGTATTTCACTTAGCATGATGTTCCCCAGGTTCATCTGTGTTGTCATAAATGCCAGAATTTTCTCCTTTTAAAAGGCTGCATAGCATTCAACTATGTGACCATACCACATTTTTTTTTAATCCATTCGTTGATATTGGATGGGTAGGTTGCTTCCGTATTTTGGCTATTGTGAATAATGCTGTAAATAAATATGGGAGTGTAGATATTTCTTTATCATACTGAGTTCCTTTCTTTTGGATTATATACCCAAAAGTGATATTGCTTGGTTTTCTGAGAAACCTAGGGGTTATCTTTTATTGTTCTCATTTTGCAGATTAGCAACCTGAGGCTCTGAGAGAGACTCTTTGCAATTAGGGCTTGACTCCAACCCGGTTAATAAGTAATAAAAAAAAGGTAACATTTACCAAGCTCCTACTATGTGCCAAACGCTGTTCTGTTTTAATGCATTATTGCCTTTAATTCTCAATTACAATACTTTGGAATGTGGTTACCATTTCCCCTCCCAACCCCCTTTTTGCAGATGATAAAAAGATGCATGGAGAGATGAGGACAACTGCATAAGGCTAACAGGTGCCAGTGGTAGGTTTTAAACCCAGAGAGTCAGGCTCCGTAGAACGTACACTTTAATCTCTACATAAGCAATGTGATTTAGTATAGCTTGGAAACTCGAGACTCCATTTTGAGCCCTAAATCTGCCTCTCATCTTTTTGCTACTTAAAGTATGGTCCATGGACCAGTAGCCTTAGCCTCACTTGGGAGCTGATCGAAATACAGGATCTGAGCTCTACCCCAGACTGACTGGATCAGAATCTTCATTTTCCTTAGATCTCCAGATGATTCACCTGTTCACTGAAGGTAAGCACTGTCTCTCTCATCAGCTTTGCTCAAATCACAGGATCTCTCTCAGCCTCAGTTTCTCCAGCTGCATAATGAGGACAGCATCTGCATCAGCCCCTTCTCAGGGCTGCTATGGAGATCAAAAGGCAGGAGGTAGGTAGAAAGGTGTTGTAAATTGCACAGTGTTCTACAAAGGTCAAAACTAAACAACAAACCAGAGCATTAAAGCTTTAGAGACAACTCAACAAATAGATAATGCCTTTTATCCCCAAGGGTTGGCTGGGCGGGAACTCACAGTGCTGTGTGTCATGCAGAATAACCAGACAGGAGAAATGCCTTTTACAAGCAGTTCCTGGAAATTTCAAGCTTTATCAAGGAATTTGGTTTCTTCAGTTCACTGCCTAGTGAAAATAGCTGCTCCTTAATAAGACCCAGATGTTGACACAGCCACTCATCTTCCCCATTGCACGGATGCGTTTCATACTGAATTTCACCTAAGGAATTTTAGACTTTAAAGATAATAATCAAAACCACTGCTAGCTTCCCTTTGGGATTCTTGCTGATTTGGGAGATCAAAGATGTCCCAACAATACAACGAATGTAGACAGAAAGTGACGTTTCTTGCCTACTAACAAAGAGATGAATGCAGTATACTAATGACCATTTTAGCACTTTTGTCCTCAGGTAGATCTGCTTAAAGCAGGTTCTCTTCTCACATATTTTTATAATTTCCCCCAACTGCCCTTCTTTGCCTCATGCTATCAGCAAATGTGGCTGGTGCGCTAACATTAGCTTCTGTTTCAAATACAATTAAATGGATGCCCTTGCTGGCTAATTCTTGGCATACCTAAAAAATACTTTCTCCACATCTAGGAAAAGTATGAGATGTTTAAATTCCAAACAATGAATGATTCCCAAGAGCATCTCACATGGAGTTTCATGGAATGGGAATCTGGCTCAAAGGAAGGGCGCCCTCCATAGTGGCCCCTCACTTTTTCCGGAGGCGGCCTGATTTGACTTTCTGTGAGTGGCTGAGAAATAACATAACTCTTGACTTTGGAGAGAGCGCTGGACTCTTGTAGACCCACATAGACAGACCAGGCTGTTTTCATTACGCACTTGCTGGAATGCATGGGATCTGCTATATATAGGTCACCAGGGATTTCATAAACCCCAAAGCAAGAATGGCAGAAATTTGGCTTTTAGAGACCCTGCCACTCTTCAGTTTGCTATGTGCTTTCCTTCCTCTCTTTAATGAAACTATTGAGGGAGATGGTCTCAAAATTGTTTTCAAGGGCCAGACAAGGAGGAAGTTTGTTCACTGAGGCTTTCCCTCCCCAGGCAAGGGTATCTTGTGAGCATGGCCATTAGCCCCAAGACAGAGGCATATAATAGGTTGGTACAAAAGTAACTGCAGTTTTGCCATTAAGAGTAATAAATGGGAAGCTTCTGGTTTGGGCCTGGGTTGTACCCCACCTTTGCCATTTACTAGCAATGAGACTTGGGCAATTACTCAAACTCTTCTGAGGCTCTGTCTTCTGGCTGTCAAAATGGCAAGCAACATCTCAGAGGGTCCTTGTGGAGATTACATGAGCTCCTGGCTCATGCTACTAATAATCTGTGGATTTCTCTAGAAAGATATTATTTTCTTTCATATGGGAAGCCTACATTATTTGACTTTATTTTGAGTTATGTTGTTTTGAAACTATTTAAGAAGGACAATAAAGATTTGGTGTATTTAAAGAGCAGATTAGATAATGCTGCAAACCCAGGTCAACATCAGAAGCTGCTCTCGGTGGGAGCTTCAGGCCCACCCAGACTGTCTCAACACATGTGTACAGAGTTCTTGCTCCAGTGCAGGCACTGGGTGTGCTAGTAGCTTCCATTACAAGAGCGGATGAGACAGATCTGGTCCCTACGGTTAAGAGGCTAAAAGTTATTGGTGAAAATAAGTACACAAAACAGGGAGATAAATGCCACAATGAGGAAAAGATAAGGTGCTAAGCACACTATTGGAGAACTGCAAGGTGGGGGAAGATGTGCTCTAAAAGACAAATGAGACAGATAAGGGAACGCCTGTTCAAAAACCTGGAGAGACTGTCAGTAGGACTTCTTAGAGAAGCAGCAGCCCCTTGCTCTGATAAACTAAACAAAATTAAAGGCTTTGATGATGAAAATGCAGGAAGCTCCATGTCAAATTCTGACATACTGAGTGAAGCCAGCAGAATCATGGAAAATAGAATTGTATAGCTGGAAGGGCCTATTGCAATTCTCTCAAATAGCTAGGTTGTTCAAGTCCTATGTCTTCTCCACAGGCATTCATGGGATCGCCTTGTTATTCTCCAGCCTTGCCTTGCTCTCTTGAATCTCTATGCCTTTGTTCTCTCCATACCTGGAATCTCTCCTTGCCAAATCTGGCTTATTCCTACATGTCTTTTGAGACTCAGTCTAAATGCCCTTTGGTTTTTTCATTCATGAATTATTCCTTCATGACTCACTGTATCAGTTAGTTATTGCCACAATCATGCTGCATAGCAAATAAACATACAAACTCACAGGCATACAATAGTTAGCACTTTGTAGCTCAAACAGCTGGGTGTTGGCCAAGGGCTGCTGATGGAGTCTGGGCTCAGTGGGAAGAGCCTGCTCTGCTCCATGTGTCTCTGACCTTTCTCCTTGGACCAACAGCCTAACTTTGCTGAGATGCTCTTCTTGCAATGATGGCAGAGATGCTAGAAGGAAAACAGAAAAACACACATGGCCTGAAAGGCACAGGCTTGGAACTAGCACTCCATCACTTTTCTTGTATTCCACTGGCCAAAGCAAGTTGCATGGCCAAACCCAAGTTCAAGGAGAAGAAAAATGTACCCTGCCCCTTAAGTGGAAAGAAGTGCAAAGTCACATGGCAAAGGGCGTGACTACATGGAGAGGAGACACATGGGGACCAAGAAGGCAATCTACCACATTAACCTTTGTCTCTCCGGCACTTGACTTGTGATAGGAATGCAGTCTGTGCTTCTGACTTGCAATGAGAAAACTAAGCCAAGAGTGGTAAAGTGACTTGCCCAAGAAACCTGACAACTAGACAGCTCAATAGAAAGTGTATCGTAGGAAGCATTTAGTAAGAAGAATAAAGCTGGAGAGGGCTTTCCCAGTGATTTAGGCTAATTTCCGTTTTTTACAGATGCTCAAGAACCTGAGTGAGATTGAGTTATTCACTTAAGAGCATATAGTTCATCCATGACCCAGCTTGCCTTGCAGTGAAAATGCCCTGTGCTCTTCTGAACCCCTCTGGTATGGCATCTGTGAAGTTGGAAGCTGGAGCTAGTTGAGAGCCTATCAATATGATGGGATGGGGGTTTTCTCCCTCTTCACTGTGCTTCATTTTTCTTTTTTAGTTTTTTTTTTTTTTTTTTTTTTGGCCACTGCCCCTTCAGGAACAACAGTATGAAAAGGGATTCTTTGGTAATGGAACTCAATACCAAACAATCAAGGAAGAGGAGTCCCATCTTGGTAGTGTGAAAAATCTGCTTTTCTGGAAAATACTTCACTTACAAGATTGAAAGAACTATTTCCTCTAGACAGACCCCAAAACATAATCCCATTTCTATAACCCTATTGATGGAGGGTAGATCTGGCAGAGTTTATTATTAAGTTCACCCACTGTTAACCAGCCAAGCACACTCAGAGAATTCAGAATAATACACAAAAAAATCCTTTTTTAAAACATTTGAGTCCCATCTTTCAGCACTCACAGAGTCCATGTGGTATTGAAAAATTTGGATGTGACTCTGTCTCTCTTTTCAGCTCATCCTCCAACTTCCCATGGGTGTAGATCCCTTTCTTTCACCTGCCCTAGTGGTGAATTTGATGATGAAAATATTTTTTTCTTTGACACACTCTTCTCTTTAACCTTCTCTCCCCTCTTCTCTGGCTTTAGAGTTTCATAGAGCATTTACAAGGCATTTCTATCACTTATACTGATGTTAGGCTAAAAGAGTTCCTGGCTGTTTTTCTCCTTTACCAAAAGTCATCTTTCTGTTTTGCTTGTATTTAAAAGCATAACTGGGCTTTACTATCATGAGCATAAGTCTGTGGGTAAGGTCAGAGTGATGGTGACAATGGTGTTAATGATGGTAGTGGTAGACGCAGTAGTGTAGGTAATGGTGGTGATGGTGACACTGGTGGTGGTGATGGCAGTGGCAGTGGTAAAGGTGGTAGCGTGAGTAGTAATGATGGCAGTGATGGCGGTGGTGGTAGTGATAGTGGTGGCGATGGTGACGGTGGAGGTGGTGGTGTTGATAGTGGCGGTCATGATTCTGGTTATAGTGGTGGTATTGGTGATGGTGATGGTGGTGGTGATGATTGTTGTAGTGGTGGTGATGGTGGTGGTGGCAGTGGTGATGGTGGTGGTGGTTGTGATGGTGACAGTGGTGGTGAGGTGGTGGTAGTGATGATGGTGGTTATGATGGGGTAATGGTGGTAGTGGTGATGATGATAGTGATGGTGGTGGTGATGATGATGGTGATGGTGGTGGTGATGATTGTGGTGGTGGTGATGGTGGCAGTGGTTGTGATGGTGGCAGTGGTGATGAGGTGGTGGTAGTGATGATGGTGGTAATGGTGGTAGTGGTGATGATGACAGTGATGGTGTGGTGGTGGCGGTGGTAGTTGTGATGGTGGCAGAGGTGGTGAGGTGGTGGTGGTGGTGGTGATGGTGGTAGAGGTGAAGAATTTAGTGGAGGTGGTGGTGGTGATTTTGGTAATGAGTGAGGTTGGGTGGTAGTGGGATGGTACATTTGCATCATTGATTAGTAATAAACTTAGCGGGGCAATAAACTTCAATCTTACCTACTTTCACAATGTAGTTCATGGTTTTGCTTTCACACTGTGTCACTTAAAAACCAGTACTCTCACTGACAGAGTAATTTGTTGTTGCTAGCTATACCTTTAACTACAGTCAATTCTGTTCATAAATGTAATTGAAAAAATATCAGAAAATTGTCACTTTGGGATGATATGCTTGGGGATTAGCTTCTGTGTTTTACATATCTGAGTTTCTGTTTCTTCATGTTAAATCTGACCTCAACTCCCTCAGTGTGAATGTACAGAACAAACCAGATAATGCATGTGAAAGTCCACAGGAATAGTAACATCTACTATTTGTTTAGCACTACTCAGTGAGAATATTAAGAAGTTCACACACATTACTGATAATTTGGAAAACAATTCTGCAGGCATTGTTTTGTATTATTTATGTATATTGCCTCAATTCAAAAAGGATTTACAAGCTTAGCAGTATATTTAAAATACGTAAAAAGGTATTATGGAAAAACAAAACAAAACAAGAATGTAGATTAATGTGGAGCCAGAAAAAAGACTGAAAAGTCCAGGCTAATGACATCTTATTTCCAGGTCCCCAAATTGGGCCCTAAATTTCTAGCAGCCATTTTGAAAAGCGAAACTGCCTGTTACACAAGTCATCTCCCTTAAGAAAAAAGCCTGCTTGTGGTTTGGTAGATCAGTGTCCATACTACCCAAAGTGAACTATGGATTCAATGCAATCTGTATCAAAATGCTAATAGTATTCTTCATAGAAATTTTTTTTTAGAAAGCACTAAAATTGGTAGAAATCACAAAAGACTATCAATTATCAAAGCAGTCTTGCATAAAAATGGACAAAGCTGGAGGTGTCATACTACCAAACTTCAAAATATACTATAAAACTATAGTAACCAAAACAGCATGGTACTGGTATAAAAACAGACACATAGACCAATAAAACAAAACAGAGAGCTCAGAAATAAATCTACACACAGTCAACTGATTTTTGACAGAGATTCCAAGAACACATGGTGAAAGGACAACTTTTTTCAATAAATGATGTTGAGAAAACCAGATATCCACATGCAGAAGAATGAAATTTTCTTTTCTAATGTAATTTGTTTTTAGTGGCAAGGGTTCACTCTCTTGCCCAGGCTGGAGGGTAGTGGTATGATCACAGCTCACTGCAACCTTGAAATATTGGGCTCAAGCAAAACTCCCACCTTAGCTTCTGGGGTAGCTGGAACTACAGGTGTACACCATCACACTTGGCCAATTAAATAAAAACTTTTTTTTGTAGAGATGAGGTTTCTTTATGTTGCCCAGTCTGGTATCAAACTTTTGGCCTCTTCATTACAGGCGTGAGCCACTGTGCCCAGTCCCAAAAGAATGAATTTACTTTTATCTTGCACCATATACCAAAATCAACTCAAAGTGCATTAAAAACTTAAACGTAAGGCTCAAAACTATGAAACTACTAGAAGAAACATCGGGAAAAATCTCCATGACATTGATCTGAGCAATGATTCTTTCAATATAACCTTAAAAGCAAAGGCAACAAAAGCAAAATTAGATGTCACACGAAAAAGCTTCTGCACAGCAAAGGTAGCAAGCAACAGAGTGAAGAGAAAAACTATAGAATGGGAGAAAATATTTTCAAACTATATATTCAACAAACAGCTAATATCAATATATAAGGAAGTAAAACAACTCAACAGCAAGAAAATATATTACCCTATTAAAGAATGGACAAAAGACTTGAATAAACATTTCCAAGAGAGACAAGCTATAAATGGGAGAAAATATTTTCATACTATACTAACCAACAGTATATATCAATATATAAGGAACTAAAATAACTCAATAGTAAGAAAATACATTACACCATTAAAAAATGGACAAAATATTTGAATAATCGTTTCTCCAAACAAGATATACAAATGGCCAACAGTTATAGCCATGCGCTGCAGAACAGTGTTTCAGTCAGTGTCAGTACTGCATATATGATGGTGGTTCCATGAGGTTATAGTAGAGCTGAAAAATTCCTATTGCCTGGTGTATAGCATAAAGATAAAAGCATATAGATATAAATAAAATATTTTTATACAGCTGGACAATGTGTGCTTTAAAGTTAAGTGTTATTACAAAAGAGTCAAAAAGTTAAAAAATTTAAAAATTATAAAATAAAACTTACAGTAAACTGAGGTTAATTTATTACTGAAGGAAGAAAATATTTTTAAATAAACTTAGTGTACCCTAAGTGTACAGTGCTTTTAAATGTACAGTAGTGTTCAGCAATGTCCTAGGCTTTCACATTCACCCAACACTCACTCACCGACTCACCCAGAGCAGCTTCCAGTTCTGCAAGCTCTGTTCATGGTAAGTGCCCTCTACAGGGGTACCAGTTTTAAATCTTTTATACTGCATTTTACTATATCTTTTCTATGTTTAGATGTACAAATACTTACCACTGTGCTACAATGGCCTACAGTGTTCAGTAAGGTAACATGCTGTACAGGTTTGTAGCCTAAGAGCAATAGGCTCTATCATGTAGCCTAGGTAATGATTCTTGAATAGACGTTTCCCAAAAGAAAACATGCAAGACTACTAGATGTGTAGTGAGCTATACCATCTGGGTTTGCATAAGTACACTCTGATGTTCACATAGGGATGAAATTGCCTAAGGATGCATTTCTCAGAATGTATCCCTGCTGTTAAGCAATACATGGCTGTTTATGAAAAAATGGTCAACATCACAAATCATCAGGGAAATATGAATCAAAACCACAATGAGTTCTCACCCAACAACTGCTAGAATAGATACGATAAAAAAAGATATGTGTTGGTGAAGGTGTGGAGAAAGGGAACCCTTATACACCGTTGGTGGGAATGTAAATTAGTACAGCCATTATGGAAAACAGTATGGACGTTCTTCAAAAAAAGAAAAATAGGACTTCCATATGATACGGCGATCCCACAGAATTTGGGCATACATCCAAAAGAAATAAAATTAGTATGCAGAAGTGATATCTGTACTTCTGTGCTTATTACAGCAATATTCACAATAGCCAATACATGGAACCATGGGGGGATGTCAGGATCAAAACAACCTGCATGTCCATCAATGGGTGAATGGATAATTAAAATGTGTTACATATACACAATAGAATACTCTTCAGCCACACAAAAGAACAAAATTCTGTCATTTGGGACAACATGGATGAACCTGGAGAATATTATGTTAAGTGTAATAAGCCAGGCATAGAAAGACAACTACAACATGACTATATGTGGAATCTAAAAAGGCTGATCTCATAGAAGGACAAAGGTTTGGGTGGTGAGTGGGACCCCCTCCCTGACCAGACAAGCCTCTGGTATGGGAAGCTTCCCCATCCATATGGATGGGGAGATACTGGCCAAGGGATATATTTATAGGGAGACATTTATCGTTAGGAGGAAAAAAGATTGAGAATAGACAATATATAGAGACAGAAAGTTAATCAGTGATTGCCTGGGGCTGGGGGAAGGAGGGAGAGGATAGGTGAGGCAGGGAGAGAAATTGGGAGTGACTGCTAATGGTTACGGAGTGTCTTTCTCGGGTGATGAAAATGCTCTAAAATTGATGGTTGCACAACTCTGAGAATATCCTAAAAAATGACTGTACACTTTTAATGGGTGAATTGTGTAGTATGTGAATTATATCTTAATAAAGCTGTCTTTTAAAATTTAAATTCCTGTAGGTTACCTAAAGGCCACTTTCCTAGTGGCGGGGGAGCCAATCCAAAGCCTCTCTGCCTTCAGCACCTGTGCTGGTATCACTATCTCATGTTCCTGTTCCTCCACTTTGGAAGTGCAGCAGATTCTATAGACAAAGGCAAAAATGGGGCAGGTTTTGACTGTTTTTTAAACAGTGGTTGCTAGTTAGCTGACATATTTTGCAAGCATTCCAAAATCTGTAAAGAGGTTGGGGTGCTTGGGATTTGTTCTCAAGCTTGACTAAGAGATATGCAGGCAGCGTCCCTGCTGCTGTCCGATTTGTGGCTTAACAGTCTCTCCCTCCTCATACAGTGCCCCCTTCCCAAGGGCTCGATGCTGGAGAAGGCTCAGGGCAGGGGGAGATTGCAGAGGATGAGGGAGGGGAAGGAAATGGGAGCCAAAGAGAGGACTTCACTTTCTCTCCGTTCCCAGGAATTTAGATGCTTAGGTGCCTTTCACACTCACCTCTGGAAATCCTAACACTCACTTAGGAGAGAAGACTGGCACCTGATTGTTATATCTGGATGAGGCGTGAAGGCACAGGCTGAATGGTACCTTGGCAGATAAGGTGAGTGGAGGAGGTGGGAGGCTCCAGTGTTCTGGCTTGGTGTCCTTGTTTAGAATTCTTTCTCTGAGACATGATATATAATCTATAATGATTCTTGAATAGACAGTTCCCAAAAGAAGACATGGAAGGCTACCAGGTGTGTAGTAGGCTATACTATCTAGGTTTGTGTAAGTACACTCTGTGATATTCACATGGTGATAAAATTGCCTAAGAACGCATTTCTCAGAATGTATCCCCGATTCATTCTGAGATGGAAGGAAAATGCTCATGTTTTATGTGCTGACTTGATCGTATCCTTCTTCTCTGATGCCCTTGTTCGGGAAGTGCTGGTTGAGAGGGGAGGGGCCTGTGCAGTGGCGTTTGCCAGGGAGTTACTGTGTGTCAGGCACTTTTGTGCATCACCTTCTTTGCTTCTCATTACAGGTACTATGATCATGCCTAAGTGTGCCTAAGGAAAAGTGAGATATGGGGAGGCTAATGTCACATGGTGTAAATGTGGCAAGACCAAGATCTGAACCCAAGACTGTCTTGATTCTGGAACTCACAGGCTGACCCACTGGTCTATATGGGCTCGCCCCAAAACAGAAGCAGCAGGTTGGTGCAGTACAGGAGTCAGCACCTTCTGTTTGATGGTGGCTCTACTCTAGACAGCTGTAGGATCCTTGGCAAGGGTATTATCACTCCAGGACTCACATTTTTCAACTGAAAGTTGATTGTTGGCCTAGATATTCTCTAAGGCACCATCTAGACAAGAAGGTTGGTATTCTAGGATGATGTCTACAAATAAGAGCTGGAAGAAATGATGATCTTTTTTTTAATGGACTTTGCTCTTTAGAAGGAGCCATTGACTTTAAGTGTAGAACCCTAATCTCATTTAGAAGGCTAATTTTCAGCAAGGAGTTGTACAGGTTTTGGAGTCTTTGGAACAGGGTTCAAATCCTGGCTCCACCATACATTTTCTGCAAGTCACTCAGTCTCTCTGATCCTTAGCTTCCTGGTGGATAGGAGGAGGATAATAAAACCTTCCCTACTGAGGATTCATGAATATCTCAGCTATATTCATTGTATTGTGGCCTCCTTGAGGGTGGCACCATGCCTTATGTATTTCTGGCAGGCATGGGGTTGAGTTGAGTTGATTTTAAGAGGGAGTAAAAGGCAAGTCTGGTTCTCTGTAGACAAACAGGGTGTGACTCTCCTTTGTTCAAGGTGGCAGGGGACAGGGATGCATTTCCCAGCCCCAGTATCTCCCATTGGCCAGGGCTTTGCCCTGTTTTGAGATCTCCCATGCAGTTCCAGGGAACTGTCACTTTCCCCTACATCAGCTGGATAATACTCAAGCAAAGATGTATGGGCATACGGTGTCTCTGGCTTCGGGCATGGAAGAAGGGTTTGCAATGGGCTAGTTTTTCCTCTTTGGCCTCTTTGCTTCCACCTGTTCCCCCTTCCACACAGGCATGCACACACTGGCTTACCTAGCTGGATTTTCTTCTCTGGATTTCCCATATTGAGATGTCATTTTGGGGGACAACCAGCTCTGAAGTCAGACACATCATGGTTGGATCCTGGCAATTCCTGACTTTCTCTATAAGCCTTGGTTTCCTCAACCATGAAAGGAGATAGTGATAGCACCTGCTTTCCCGGGCTGTTGTGAAGATTAATTGAAGTTCAACACAAGGCAAGGACTCCATAAATGATACCAATTTTACTATTGTTTTGGCTCTGCTCTGCCTACCCTCAGGGCCGTGGCCACTAAACACACAGAGTGATGGGAAGAAAAGGAATCAGAACCCTATGCTTCCTTTGGCTGTGCCAGCTCTTCTGACCTATGCTGCTGAATTTGAAGTTAAACTGAGAAGTTTGCTCTCTGTAAACCAATCTATGACTTTAACTAGAACCATGGGTGTTTCAGAACAGAAATGGACTTAGAGGTCGTAGATTCTGATCTCCTCCATTTGGAGTTGGGGGAAAATGAGTGAGAGAACATCCCTGCTTCCCTGCCAAAACCAGTGGTTTAAATAAGGTAGAAGCTTATCTTTTCACATAAACATTGGTAGCTTAGGAATGAGATGATGCATGGATGATCAGCAATTAATGAAGGCTCAATTCAGTTTGTTGCCCTGTCCTCCTTAATCCAAGGAGTGGCTTGGATGGCTACTCTAGCTCCAGCCATCAGAACTTCAATCCAACTCACAGAAAGGAGAAAAAGAAAAGAAAATGGAATAAGCATCCCATTTAAGAATACATCATGAAAGTCACACAAGCCATATTGTAAGTACATAAGGATTTACACACCTGAGGATGACACAAGTCATATCCTTTTACATCCCATTGGTTAGAACTCTGTCATATACATCCATAGTTAATAGTGAGGGAACTCAGGGAATGTAGTATTTATTCTGGTGACTATGTGCTCAATCAATTTGGGGGTTCTATTATGGAGGAATGAAGGGAAAATGCACCTAAGGAGACCATCAAAAGGCTCTGCCACACAGGTGACACACCTGCTTCACTCCCTCAATCTGTGCTTTTTTCATAACGCTCACAAGGTTTTTTTTTAAAAATTAAAAAAATGTGTTTTTTTGAGATGAAGTCCTGCTGTATATCACTCAAGCTGGCCTTCAACTCCTGAGCTAAAGCAATCTTCCTACCTCAATCTCCTGAGTACTAAGACTACAGAGAGGCGTGTTTACCTGCATGTGGATGTGAGAAACACAGTTGAGTAACACAAGGTGTGACAAGCCTCTGCTACAACTTTATATCGTGACCCGGGATCTCCAAACAGACCAGACCTAGGAAGAGATGAGGTCTTTCTGAAGTTCCTACTCCCTTCCCTCTCTCCTGAGCATGGTCCCAGCCTGCATCATCCTTATCTCACCCGTCTCCACCCCAGTGGTGTCCTGGAGCCTCTAGAGTCTCCTGGGAAATTGTAGAATTGTCTCCCCAATGTCATTGCCATGCTTTGGTCCAGGAACCCAAAAGCTTCAGTCTGCCATGTGTTTTCAGTGTGTGGCTGCCTGAAAACACATCTGTCAACCTTAGCATTGGAGAACAAAAGCTTGGGTTTGACATGAAAGGACAGCAGAGAAGCAGCCTTGACCTAACTGCCATGTGGCATTCCTAAGCTTGCAGAGCCTCAGCCTGGAAGATGTGCACAATACTTGAAAGAAGCCTTTTATCCAGGCAAGAGGGGATAAACACATCTGTATGGCATTGATTTCCCCCTCCCCCGTTCTTTCTGGGATTTGGAGCAGGGCTGGGGGAGGAACAATGAAAACATTTGAAACATCTGACACTGAGTTGGGGTTGTGGATAGGCAGAATTTGGGGGGAAATGAAAGGTGAAATGCCAAATTTAGTTTGGCTCTTCTTTCTTTCTGTCGCCATTTTTTTCTCTTACATTCGACCCGTATTTTCCTTTTAGCACCGGTGGGGGTGGTGGATCATGTAACATTCCTATTTAGCACACACATAGCTTGCCTTGTCTTGAAAGGGAAACATACACTGACAATGGAAACCTCACAACCTCCCGAGTGGGAGACAACCTTAGGATTCTGGCTTCCAGGATATTTATTTTGGTTACTGTTTAGTGTACTGAACACCAACCGGGATCCCTTGACGCACATCTGAAACGGGATTGGAATCCGAAGGCATAATTCCTCTGCTGGAAATACAAAGGTTGTAGGTATACAAGAGCACAAAGTTACATTTAAGAAGAAATAAGCCATTTATACAAGGGGGAACAAGTATACCCATGTATCAGGAAGAAAGGGTTTGATACGTTACATTCTGGAATGGATTGGGACGTTCTTCCTGAAGCTCACCACACAGCCCACTAGGACAGTCGGGCTCTGCTATGGTCTACCAGATATCCCAGGGAAAGACTCAGGGTAGCAGGGCTGTTACTAGTTGCAGATGAAAGCCAGGTAAGAGAAATCATAAAATTCATCACCCAAGACTCATGATAGCTAATACCGTTGATTTGGCTACATGTTGTGGCAGACCTTGGTTCAAACTCCAGGTGTTTTACCTAGAGCAAGATGGTCTTTGGAAATTCAACCAACCTTTCTCAATTTCAGATTTTTAGTTTTCAAAAATGAGGATGTTGTGAGATTTAAATGAAAATATATAGGTAAAAGGCTTGATACAGTAGAAACTTAGCAAATTCTAAGTAACCTATATTATTTCCTGCCCATGTGTTCCCAACTAGTGTGTCAGCTTCCAAGTGTATATATACTAATTTTTTGGATTTCTGTAATAGTTTAGTGCTTCGTAAACTTACATGGAATTTTTTTAACCAAGTATACATTGGTTTATTATAAACTGTTTTCCCTACTACGATTGATTTCAGGGTACCTTTTTAAGGAACTCTCCCTTGAACCCTAATCTGTTTTTAAGAAACCATTTGATTAAGATATAAATCACATACCATAAAGTACAGCCTTTGAAAGTATACATTTTGGTGGTTTTTAGAATATTCACAGAGGCGTGCATCCATCACCACTATCTAAATCCAGGTCATTTCCATCAACCCACTATAGAAACCCTATACCCATTAGCACTCACTCTCCATGCTCCCTCCCTCCCCTTGTAGGTGAGGCGACCACTGTCTCAGCGTGTCTACAGCCATATAATGACCCATGGGTCTGAAGTGGTGTCGACTCCCTCCAAAATGCATATGAGTTAAGAAGAGGACAGATGCCCCAGGAGAGGAAAATCAGGAAACCATTTAAGGAAAAAGAGCTGAAAGGACACTGGATGTTCAGAAAGACAGATACTTCACTTCTTCTCCATGTAATGATTCTCCCACTAACATCTTGGAGTTTATGTTACCCAGCAGATAGCCACTAGCGATGCTGGGTATGGAACAGCTGAAATAGGGTAGTCCAAATTAAGATGTAAAATACACACTGAGTTTTGAAGAGTTATTATGAAACAAGGGATGTAAAATACCTCATTAATAATTTTCTTATAGTAATTACATGTTAAATAATATTTTCAATGTACTGTATTGAGTTAAATAAAATATTAAATGAAATTCACCTATCTATTTTTTGTAATGTGGCTACTAGAAAATTTAAAGTTACATTTGTGGCACATTGTATTTCTGTTGGATAGTGATACTCTAGATACTTCTAGATTTGTTTTTCAGCTGCCTGGTCTCTTAAGATCAGGGGCTGTGCATATTTATTATTGTTTCTTTAGTAGAGGGCCTTGTACATGTGATGCACTTAATACACATTGTTGAATGAATATTGTCTACCTTTAATGGTTTCTCATTTCAAACAGGATGAATGCAAACTTCCTTGACAATCTGGCTCCAATATGATATTTCAAACTTCTGTCCCAAAGGAGGTTGGACCATATCTCCTGGGCTATGTTTTGCTCAAACAGGCCTCTATACTCTTCCTTCCCAGTCCAGCCTGCAAAGACAATGGAGCCCAGGGTACAGGAGGGAGAGGTAGGTGAAAGTGAGTGTGGATGAGGCCTGCTGTTGTATGAAGATTTGTTCATCTCTTGATGTTTAAGGCCATAGCTAGAGAACCTTCCTTCTTTAAAGTACTCTAGATTTTTAAGAAATGACTGAGGCATTTCCCTTACTAAACCCAGTCGTTAGTCCACATGCATCTTGGACTTTCCTGAAACTTCTGAAGATTCACGGAGTCCAGAAATGTCCTTGTCCTCCCTCTGGCTTAAATTAGTTCATTTATATTTTGGTCACTTTCAGCAAGATGAGTTATAAGAACCCAATCAGGTTGGGTGTAGTGGCTCACGCCTGTAATCTCAACACTTTGGGAGGCCAAGGCGGGTAGATAACCTGAGGTCAAGAGATGAAGACCATCCTGGCCAACATGGTGAAACCCTGTCTCTACTAAAAATACAAAAATTAGCTTGGCATGGTGGTGTGCACCTGTAGTCCCAGCTACTTAGGAGGCTGAGGCAGGAGAATTGCTTGAACCGGGAGGTAGAGGTTGCAGTGAGCCAAGATCGTGCCACTGCATTCCAGCCTGGCGACAGAGTGAGACTCTGTCTCAATAAATAAATAAAGAACAAAAGAAAAACAAACAGAAAAAAAGAACCCAGTCATCACAGAACCTGGCACATGGACTGTGTGTGGCAGATGCTGGCCCTACACATGAAATGTTCCGTGGTCCTCATCCATGACAGAGCAGGACCTAGGACTCAGACCCTTCAGCAATGAGTTCAGTGCTCTTTCTCCCTACGCCATGTTGGGCCATGAAAGAGAAATCCTGAAGTGCTGCACACCCTTTGAAAAAATCACAGTGAAACGAAAAAAAAAAAGAAAAAATCACAGTGGATGGAAGTGAGAAAGATCGTGGGCACGGGGACATGGCATCTGTTGAATCTGCACTTGTTCCGCGAAGTTTGAGTTGTTCCCTCAGACTTTCAGAAAATCATTGTTGTGTTAATGTTTATTCCTGCTTTCCTTTAAGGAAAAGTGTTTGAGAAGAGTACAACACAGCCACCATTTTTCCTAGGTCAACAAGCACACCTGTGTTCAGACAATTAATAGTCCTAATGATACACACCTAATGGTAAAAAGTTCAGGGTTACTGACTTCAGTCATGGCTGGATCCAGGTGCTCACATGATTTTATGAGGAAGTTGATTCTTTCTCTGCCTCTGCCTTCCTTGGCACTGAATTCACTTTTAGGATGGTTGGGGGTTTACACTTGCAGTGGTCTCTGGCAACTCTAGGTTTATGTTTTCACAAATGAATGATTCTTTCTTGATCACACCAGCAGCACTTTTAGGATTAGCTCTTATTGGACCCATTTGGGTCCCATTTCATCAGTTCATTGTTAGTTAAACCATTCAAGCAAAATGCATTGATTGCTATCCATGTTCCAGCAGCCACACACTTTTTATGAGGAGCCTTCAAGTATGTTTTTTTATTTTACTTTTTTTTTTTTTTTGAGAGGAAGTCTTGCTCCATCACCCAGGCTGAAGAGTAGTGACACAATCTCTGCTCACTGCAACCTTCGCCTCCCAAGTTCAAGTGATTCTCCTGCCTCAGCCTCCTGAGTAGCTGGGACTACAGGCACACACAACCATGCCTGGCTAATTTTTTTGTGTTTTTAGTAGAGACGGGGTTTCACCATATTGGCCAGGCTGGTCTCAAACTCCTGACCTCTTGATCCTCCTGCCTCAGTCTCCCAAAGTGTTGGGATTACAGGCATGAAGGTGTGAGCCACTGTGCCTGGCCTCAAATATTAAAATAAATGAATACAAGCTGTGTTTTTTTTTTTTTTTTTTTTTTTTTTTTTTTTTTTTTTTTTTTTTTTAGGAAGAATGTGTTTTTCAATTTCAATGGAAGATTACATTAAGCACTGTGAAGCCAGGGTGTGGGAACAATCAAGCTGTTTTTGATAAACCTCAAAATTGCAAATTGAGGTGATGAATGACAGTCATCTCTTTTTCTCTGAGGAACCCAAATGTCCGAATGCACCCATGTCTGAGGTCATCCTTCCTTTGAAATACCTGTGACAATGACTCCAGCTCCTGAAGCTTCCCCCCACCCCAGGTGAGTCTGGGCGTCCTTGTGGGAATCCTGGCCCATTCCACACACCCACCCTAGTTGCTGTCTACCTTCAGGACTGCCGCTGTCTTCTTTCCATGAGCTGCTTCTTGCCACTGGTTGGCTTTCAGCTGACGCAGGAAAGCTCTTTTTGAAGATGCTGTCATTCCTTCCTGTATAGAAGCATGGATCCAGGACCTTCCCTGTTTCCTATAGTAATGGCAAAGATTGGGCTGTGTCTTTTGACAGGGGTCTACTGGATGTTTGGGAGAGAACTACAAGGATGAGAGAAACCTACACTTAACTACCAGACAGAATTGGACTCAGAGGTTCATTTCCTGGGGCTCTCTGAAGGGCTCTCTCTTACTTTTGTCCATCTCATCTACTGCCAACAGAAGCATCCTCTAGTGTGCCTGCATCTCTAGGTCCAGGCTCCAGAGAGCATAGGGCTCAGACCTGTGAAGGAGTAAGTCATGCCCCACTCATCCTGGGCTGAGGCTCTAATTTCCTATCTCAGCAACTGCTTCTTCTCTGCATAAACATATGAATATTCATTCCCTTCTGGGGAGACCTACTTCCTATTGCTACACACAACTTTTCCCTTTAGCCTTCAGTAGGCCGACGTCACTAATACGTAAGTCACAAGGTCACTAATACATAATGCATAAGCCCCTATAGAAACCCATTTCCCAAAATGTGTGTTTTCCATCTTGAATAACAGAACAGTGGTATAACAGCAACAGGTCTGTGCTGAGCTGCACCAAACACAGTCCTGCTTCTTTTCCTTGTCTCGTCCTCAGTGAGGGGGACCGATGGGGGCATTTAACAATTCCTTTCAAGCACCTGTGTATTTGATTTCTGATCCTCCTGCCAACTATCCTTTGAAGGGAAGTATACCCAACTCTGAAAGAATAGAAAAATGTCTAGCTCCTGTAGTAGACAAAATTTTCACAGAACAGAAACTTTTTTACCCCTAAAGGCAATAGTATTCACTGAGACATAGCTTAGGAGGCTCTGAGCATAACCAAACAGGTATTGAGCTTGTTTATCTAAATTAGACATATTTAATCTATCAGGTTCCTGACTTTCTCCAGATGTTCTTGCTTTACTTTTGCATATTGTACTAGTCAGTGTTCTCCAGAGAAACAGAATCAATAGATTTACTTATTGATTGATTTTATTAATTATGGGAATTGGTTCACATGATTATGAAGGCTGAGAAGTTCTACCCTCTGATAATCACAAGCTGGAGAACCAGGAAAACTAGTGGGGTAATTCAATCCGAGTTTGAAGGCCTGAGAACTTGGAGGGTAGGAGGGGTGTGGATATAAGTCCTGGGCTCTGAAAGCCAAAGAGCTTTGATGTGAGAAAGCAGGAGAAGATAGATGTCCCTGTTGAAGGAGAGAGAGAATTGGCTCATCCCTCAGCTTTTTGTCCTATTCAGGCCTTCTACGGATTGGATGATGCCTGGCCACACTGGGGAGAGGAGCTCTGCTTTACCCAGTCTGCCAATTAAAATACGAACCTCTTCCCAAAACACCCTCACAGGCATACCCAGAAATAACACTTAACCAATAACGTTAAAATTTAGTGTTAAACGATAATGTTTAAATAATGTTTATAGGGGCACCTCCTAGCCCAGTCAGGTTGATGCATAAAGATAACCTTTACACATAGCTAAAAAAAAAAAAATCATTGATATGATTTTCTCAAAGAAAGGAAGGAAGGGAGGAAGGAGAAAGAGAGAGGAAGGAAGGAAGGAAGGGAGAGAAAGGAAGTAAGAAAGAAAATCTAAAAAATGGATTGGCTTATCCCAAAAGTGAGATCAGGTTTTGGTCAGGTACCTAGCCCGACACACTCAGAGTCTTCCATGCACAATCCTACCTTAACTCTCACATTTTTATCCTCTACTATTAGCCAATGTGTCATTGGCTTCAGCTAGAACCAGTCCTTCACTCCCCCTTGTATGCTCTGTGCCAATTTAGCCTCCACACTTTTATTTATGTTGTGATACCACTGGATTCCCTCTCCAATTCTGTCCAAATCCCATCTATCCTTCAAGGGCCTAAAGTCAACCTTGTCTCGGAAATCCTCCCCGACTAGCCCACTGGATTTCCATCAGGCTTCATTTCTCTCAACAACTTGGACTTATTTAAGTAGCAGTAGGAAAAATGAGGTGAAAAGTCCATTATCTAACTTCATTATTTTAAAAGAGGGAACCGCTCTGACTAAAAACACCTCGATTTGTCCATGGAGGGTACAAGAAAACTCAAAAGGCGTGGGTTTTGGTAGGCTCCGAGGAACAAAGGGAGATGGCTCTGTTGCTCAGCCTGAGGGAGAAAAAGAATCATTGCTTTTCTGCTTCTGGTGGGGGAGTGGTGGGAGGAGGAGAAAAAAAGAGAGGTGATGGGGAGGAGTTGTGGGAGGAGAGGGAAGACCAGTGAGATCAGCTGAGGTGGGGCTTCTGAGAGCTGAAGAGCCCCCATGGTGAAGGGCCTTTAAAAGAGGGAGTGTCTGATACTCACTGTGAAGTTGTTGGAGCTTTGTTGATGTCATTCCTTTTCTCTGCTTCCTCCACACCTCAAGGAAAGTCCGACACCCTCACAAGAGCTCTGAGCTGGCAGGTTTTTTGTAGGGAAAGAATGAGCTGGGTATAGCTGGGTCGACAGAGTATGAATCTGAAGCATGGGTCAAGAAAAGCAAGAAGCTGGACATAGTGGACTGTACCCATACTTTGGAGAAATATTTGGGGAAAATCCTTGCGGAGTTCTAGTTGATCGTAACCATATCTCAGGGGCTCAAAATGGGGCTTCCCTGATGACAGTCCCCAGCCAGGTGTAGAGGATCTTTTGTCCCAAGGTCCCACTCCTCCAGAAAAATACTCATTTTCTCCCCTTCATTCTTTCTCACTTTCTATGGTGTCTCCTCCCCTTTCCTTTCTGCTCATGCTTTATCCTGTCTTATTTAGAGCAATTTGGCTTCTCTCATCCTTTTATCTACCTTCTCTGTCAGCACACTAAAGACCTGGTAATGAACCAAATGATCAGGAGATGCTTCCTTTTGGAATAATGGGAAGTAGAGTGCATAGGAGTTAGACTGCAAATCTTTATAGCTTAATATATTTTTGTACCCATCTCACACTCATCTGTACAAACACATGTATACATATAGGTCTTATTAGAACCTCCAATTTTTAAGTTCTATGACAGTAGGGACCATGGCTTTTCCATAAGTACCCTTTCTGTCCACTTACAACCATCCAGCATCGAGCCAGGCATGTAGCCCTTAATCAATGAATTATAGAGGACCTTCCGTGAGTTACATGACATCTTGGGAGGAGGGAGGAGATAGGATGGAGAAGGAGATGGGATTAAAATTTATAGAGCCTCTATTGCATGCCAGGCAGAGCACAAGGCACTTTACTTGTAACATCTGCGGTATATTTAATGCCCACTATGCATGCAGCATGCTATGTAAGTTCTTATTTAATTCTTACTGCTGATCCATGTTACTCAATCCCAGAAGTTGTGCAATGTGGCACCCATGTTCATAACCATCATGTAACACAGATATCATGAGCACTATTGCATAGGTGTGGAGTCTGGGGTTCCAAGAAGCATTAACTCTGTCAAGCTTCCATAGCTAGATTTGCAGGAGCAGAATATTTGCCCTGGTCTTTTTGACTCCATGGCCATGGTCTTTTTCTCTCACTTCACCACAAAACAAATCTATTTCAACTATTTGATGATAAGATATGTGGAAGCCAGGAATGAGGAAGCCTGCGCTCATACCCAATATGGCATGGAGTAAGAAAAGAATGGGTGGGCGCAGGATGACAACTCCACTCCAGCTGCGCTTCTCAAGGGAGATACTTTGACATATTTTGTCTGGACAATTTTTTTTATCATGTGGGAATGTTCTGTGCATGACAGTATATTTTGTATCCTTAGTTTTTGCCCACTAAATGCCAGAAGTCTTCTTTCTCTTTTTGACACCCCCAAAGTAAATACTCACAGATGTTTCCAAATTTCCCTGGAAGAGTAGTACCACTATAGATCAAGTCACCTCCTTAAGTGATTTCCTAGGCCCCCTTTAGGTTTAGTAGTCAGTAATTCTGTGTGGAAATGAATGAATGACTGGTCAGGACTAATTGCAAGCACAGACTCCTTTTGTAAAGGCAGGTTTAGATAGGATATTCCTATGGCCTTGGATTACTTAGATCACTGGGGACTCAGGACAATGGCCAAATGGAAATGTGATGACCCAGATATAAAGGCAAACATCATCTACTCTGCCGTTTACCTCTAACCAGACCCCTTCCTGGTGCTTTCAAGGCGGTGAAATGAAGATTCTGCCTGCTCAATGACAGCCCCAAGTGGGAGCAGAGGAGGGAGGGAGGGAGGGAGGGAGGAGCAGCAGCCTCACTGTAGTAGAGCGGAATACCATCGCCCTCCACGCTAATGCAAACCAGCTGCTGGCCGGCCCCAGCTTGCGATAGAACAGGCGGAATTCTTGGACACTGAGTTATTCTTAGAAGCATTTGCACAGTCCCCTGGCAGGGCTCACTGTGAACCGGCCGTTGCCAGCCCCCTGTCAGGATGCTGTGCCAGCAGACTCAAAAGTGATTGTTCTCGCTTATGAAAAATAACTTTGGGATTTTAATTTCAAATTACCCACAGAGATGGGGCTGGATACGGAGACTACGGTGCTAAGGGCAGAGAGGAGCATGAGTCAAAGGACAGGGAGGAGGACAGGGAACATCACCCATTCATTCAGCAAATACATATTGAGTGTCTGCTGTGTACAGATACTGGGGTTCTCACCACATCCAGACGTCCATCTGAACTGGGTGGACACAGGTGAACAGTTGTCTAGACCCTGAGAGTGAACACTCCCACATGGTTTTAGCTTCTGTTGATTGAGTGCTTTCGGTGCGTCAGGCTCTTTACATCAAGGATCTCACTTAGTCTTCATAGTAGCACTGTGAAGTGAGTAGCATTGCTCCTGTTTTACAGGAAACTGAGTGTTGGAGAAAGAATCTGCTGAAGGCTCCACAGCTGTCAAGTGGCAGAGTCAGGATGTGAACTTCTGCCAGCAAGCTTCTGCCTTCACGCCTATGTTGAGCACCAACTGTATGCCAAAACCAAGCTAGTCATTGAGATTGTGAAGCCAAATAAAGGGGCTGAATCCCAGCCCTCAAGTCTCTCTGTTGCACTGCCTAAGGGGGCGACAGCCATATGACAAGGAATTTTAATAACAGGGTTTGTAAAGCAGGAGATCAGAACTATGGATAAGCTCCACTGGAATGTGGCAGGACCAGCAATCAAGAGGAGAGAATAGTTGGGGCTTACTTAGGGAAGGCGATGGAAACAGGGTACTTCAAGCAGAGGAGCAGCATGTGCGATGGCCCGTGGGCCGGTGGGTCCAGTGGGATTCACTGAGGAGATAGGAAATGAGAGGACGGAAAGGTGGGCAGGCCTGACCGTGAAGAGCCTCGTAGGACGGGCCTAAGAGCTGGAACTTTGTCCTGGAGGAACTGAACACTCCTGCTTCCATTCATTTAGTCACTCGCTCATTCAGTGTATATTTATTGAGCACTCACAGTATGCTAGGCATTCTGCATTTAAAGAATTTTAAGCAGGAAACAGGTGCATAGTTTTTACTTTAGAAAAATAATTCCTATGTGGAAAGCCATTAGGGGGCCTCCATGGTGGCCCAGGTGAAAGATGACCCACGAATGACCAGTGACAGCAACTGGGAGTTTAGAGACATACATAAGACATGCACCTGACACACATAGGGGATGAAATGAAGCTTATTTCGTCTGCAAAACTCATTGAGGAATGCATGCCCGCATTATGGGGAGTGCCTGCAAACGTGGATTAGTCTCTGGCAAACCTGCGTATGTCTGCTCCTATCAGCAGAATTGCATGTCCATCAAGGAGCATTTGTGTTTGGTTACAAGCCTAAAAATTTATTTCATTCTTAGTTATTAATTACTTAATCCAGTATTAACCACAAAATAAAATAAATTGTGCAAAAAAAGGGAACTGTTTCTATCCATGTTGAGTTGAAAGCTTTGTAAAGGCAGACTGAGAACTGCTAAAAATTACTATGGAATTGGGTGTGGACGAGACAATGAAAGGATTGAGAAAATCATAAAATTCTAGCAAGATTCTGTACGCAGATTGCTTTGCAAGGGTCTTAAAGGTCTCTCTCAACTTCAAAGAAACTGATGCTGGAAATTGTAGATGATGCATTATGGGTGTGGTGTGTGTAAGAAAGATGACAAGGAGCTGTGGTCAGCAGACCCTTTCTCAAAGAAAAGCCTTGGCTCCACATCAAAAGAGTGGTGAATGAATGTGCATTTATATGTTTTAAGTTAAAATTAAACAGGTTTGAAGTACGTAAGTATCATTTTTTAGCTTTAAGTAAAGTTTTTATTGAAGTATAGCATACGTCGAGAAAAACGCGCAAATCTAAGATCATGGTGGAATGTGCTTTTGTAAAGCGAACACCCAGCATAACCAGCAACCAGATCAAGAACTAGAACTTTGCCAGCACCCCCAAATCTTTCATCATCCCTTATTCCAATCATTACACACCCCCGCATCAAATGTAGCCACCACTCTGACTTTTATCAGCATTAATTACTTTCCCCTATTAAATTAAATAAAGCAGAATGTTTCTGTTTTTTGCTTGGGGCTTAACTTGTTTTGCTTGGCATTATGTCTGTAAAAGCCATCCATGTTGTTTAGTGTTGCAATAATTGCTCAATCTCATTGTTGTATTCTTTGAGCTATTTGTTGGTTCAGAGTAAGCACTCAATAAATGATAGTCAAATAGAGATGCAAGTAACCTTTAGAAAAATAAGACAACACCTGGATAGCTGTCCACCATCTGAGTTCGAACTATGCTCTGGAAGTGTTGAATATCCGCAATTTATCTATCCATTCTACTCTGAAGGATGTGTATGTTGTTCCTAGTGACTAGCTATTATGTGTAGTGCTACTATAGACATTTTAATACAGATCTTTTGATGAACACATGCAGGCATTTATTTTGAGTATATATCTAAGAGAAAAATTGACCTAAATTGTACATGTATTCAGGCTTAATAGATACTGACAAAGAGTTTTTCAAAGTGGTTGTGTCCATTTCTGCTTCTACTTGTGGAGTATGAAAGTTCTGATGGCATCCACATTCTTGCCAACACTTGATACTGTCTATGTTATTGTTTCTAATGTTAGCTGTTCTTGTGGGGGTAAAGTGATATCTAATATTTTTGTTTGCTTTAATAAATCTTTTATTATGGGACAATTTTAGATTTACAGGAAAGTTGTAAAGATAGTGCAAAGAGTTCCTGTATAGCCCTCACTCAATTTTCCCTATTTCTGAACATCTTCCATTACCGTAGTGTATTTGTCAAAGTGAAGAAACTGATATTAAATATGTTGCTATTAAGTAAACTCCAGACTTTATTTAGATTTCTTTGGTTTTTCCATTTTTATCCTCTTTCTGTTCTAGGAGCCCTTCCTCCAGGATACCACATTTGGCTGTCATGTCTCCCTTGTGTCTTCTTGTCTGTGATGGTTTCCTGGTCTTCCCTTTGTTTTTTACGACCTTGATAGTCTTGAGAGATACTGGCAAGGCCTCCTGTAGCAAGTCCCTCATTCTGGGTCTGTTTGATGTTTTTCTTATGGCCAGAATGGAGGTAATGGTTTTCAGAAATAATGTCACAGAGGTAAAGTGTTCTTCTCATTGCACCAAAATTAAACAGTACATGACAGCCACATGGCATCACTGATGATGTTAACCTTCATCACTTGGTGAAGGTCATGTTCTCCCCAGATTTCTCCACTGTAAAGTCACTATTTCTCCTTTTCTCAATCTTATTGTTTGGAAGTGGATCACTATGCCTAGCCCACCCTCAAGTTGGGAGGAGAGGGAGACTTGAAGTTCTATCTTTTGGAAGGTGGAATATCTATGTATATTATTTGGAATTTTTCTGCAAGGAAGATTTGTTTAATCTCATTCATTCGTATCAGTAGGAACTCACATTAATTAATATTAATTAACTAACGTGAGTTAATTATAATCTTTGGGTTATAATCTAATACTACATTATTTATTTCTTGCTCACATTTTTTCATCTTCGGCAATTGGGAGCTCTTTTAGGTGGCTCCTATGTTCCTTTAATGTGCTAACCCCACAATCCTTTTGCTTATAAAGTACTTTTTTACTTTCTTGTACTACAAGATATTCCAGGTTTATATTATATTTTCCCTGCCCTAGCCTCAGAGTCACCCATTTTGTAAAGAAGCCCTAATTTTGGCCGGGTGTGGTGGCTCATGCCTGTAATTCCAGCACTTTGGGAGGCCCAGGTGGGTGGATCACGAGATCAACAGATCAGGATCATCCTGGCCAACGTGGTGAAACCCCCTCTCTACTAAAAATGCAAAATTTAGCTGGGCCTGGTGAAGGGCCAGCTACTTGGGAGGCTGAGGCAAGAGACTCGCTTGAACCCGGGAGTCAGAGGTGCAGTGAGCTGAGATTGTGTCACTGCATTCCAGCCTGGTGACAGAGTAAGACTCCATCAAAAACAAACAAAAATACAAAACAATAACAAAAACAAAAGAAGCCCTAATTTCTTTCATTGGAGAATAGTATTTAGAAATCAAGATCTCAGTGTGTGGTGTCTCATTGTGGCTTTCATTTGCATTTCCCCTGAAGAGGGTTACCCTTCCAAATGTTTATTGGGCATTTGGATATTTCTCTTAACAAAGTGTTTATTGAAGTCATTTGACTTTTTTTTTTTTTTTTTTTTACTGGAATGTCTATATCGTTTTCTTATCAATTGAGACATTTTTCCTTTTTTATGTATTCTGGATTTTAGTTCCTTCATTGATTATATGCATTATAGATATCTTCTTCCAACCCGTGGCTTGTCTTTTCGTTCTATTACTAGTGTCTTTGAAAAGGGCATTCTTCATATTATCATGGTACAATTAGTCACTTTTTCCTTTTATGGTTCCATTTATGATTATTAGAATGTTTTCCTGTGTTATCTTCTAAAAGTTGCATTGTTTTATGTTTAGATATAAAATACACCTGGAATTGATTCTTGTGTGTAGTGTAGGGAGGGGTTAAGATGAGGTGGGCAGGGGAAACTCTTTGGGATTTAGTATGGGATGCAGGACAGCCAGACTAGCAGAGTGAAGGGGTAGATTCCTGCCATGCGGGAGATTGACCTCTTGCCTAAAAAGAAGAGAGATGTTATTTATAGTTTGTAAATATCGCACATTCTAAGTCTAGAAGTCAATATTTCATACTTTTGTGTTTTTAAAAAAGAGCTGCATCTTGCAATAGAGGTCAAGAGAAACTCATCAGTTGCCTAGCACTGAAATGGAGAAATTTCTTTAAGAGTCAACTGCAACAAAGTTGTCATGGCCAGCACATGTGCAACTTTCCTCTCTGCATCTGATGGCCATTTTAGTTGATTTATTTGATTTGATAGCAACTTACAGGCTGATTATAACTTTATACTGCCTCCTACATAAGCTTCTTTTACAAAGTTACACTAGAATTTAGTGCTGAAATAAGAACTTGAATTCATAGGTTTTCCATCATAAAGGAAATGCCATTAATGCAGTTGAAATTGTCAACTTATTTTGAAATACAGCATAGACTTTTTGAAGCCACCAGTAGCTAGTGTGACCGATTCCTGCATCATGAAGGACATCAAGCACCCAACGTCTAAATATCAAAAGCTCCTGGCTGACTTTCAAGAGAAGCTATTTAACTTCCAGGAATGTATAATTCAATAAAGGGAAAAACAGAACAATGAATTTAACCAAGGTGGAAATTAAAACAAACTCCAGTGTTGGATATGCCTGGAAATAATGCTAGTAGTCATAAGGTTCCAAAAAGGTCAAAGCCAACGATTTGATCCTGAGAAGAACTATAGCCTAACTGTTTGAATGCAGATTTAGTACCATGCTGCAAGGGTTTAAACCTTTGTTCTGACTTTCAATAGCATGGGAATCTTAGTCTCCCCTCTCTCTTCTCAATGTCTTCGTGTGTACATGGGGATAATGATAGCATCTACCTAATAGAGGTTTCATGAAGATTAAATGAGTCAGTACAGGAAAACACTAAGAAATACTTTGCAAAGGATGAGTGCTCAATAAAGGTTAGATATCAGGACAAGCAGCACAGCGCTTTTGATATGATGCCTAATGTTTTGTCTGATGGTCTATATTATTTTGTTCTCATATTGCTATAAATAAATCTCTGAGACTGGATAATTTATATAGACAAGTTTAATTGGCTCCTGGTTCTGCAGGCTGTATGGGAAGCATGGTGCTGGCATCTGTTCAACTTCTGGGGAGGCCTCAGGAAACTTATAATCATGTGGGAAGGCAAAGGGAGAGCAGGCATATCACATGACCAGAGTAAGAGTGAGAGTGAGAGAGAGAGATGCCACACACTCTTAAATGACCGGATCTCACGAAAACTCACTCTCTATTGTGAGGATAGCACCAATGGGATGGTACTAAGCCATTCATGAGAAACCTACTCCTATGATCCAGTCACCTCCCACCAGGCTCCACTGCCAATATTGGGAATTACATTTCAACATGAGATTTGGATGGGGACAGCATCCAAACTATATCACTGTCCATGGCCAAAAGTGATTAAAATAACTTTAGATTCTGAATTTAAAGAGGCTGTAGGGATTAAGTTAAACATGATATTGATGAAGCAAGGTGTATTTAAGCATATGAATAAATGGGTGCTATTGTCAGCCACTGGATTTATTTGTTGCTACTGTTTTTTACTTACATTTAATGGGGTGTTTTTTTTTTTCTCACCAGAATTGGTGTTAAATTACATTTTTAATAACTGAACTCTGTAAAGCCTTTTCCATCACCAGCCCTGTGGTCCATGCCTGGGCTATTGTAGTTGACTCATAGCTGGTCTCCCCATGTATTGCTTTGCTTTTTTGCAATTTCAGCTGTAAACAAATGACAGATATCTTTAACAGATACAGATTGGATTATATTGCTCTCTGCTGAAAAGTCTCCAATAGTTCCCCACTCTTTTCAGAATAAGATTCCAAATCCATAACATGGTCTGACCCTTCCTTGTTGTGCGCCCTTTCTGGCCTCATTGTGTACCATTGTCCCTCACTCTGTCAGTCCTTCCTGAGGCCAAACTCATTCGTCTCAGCACCTGTGCTCTTCTCCTCCCTCTGTCTGAACGTTCAGTGGCTGTATGAGTCAGGGTTCTCCAGAAAAAGAGAACCAAGAGATGGACAGATATATGAGGGGATTTGTTATGGAAATGGGCTCACACGGAGAAGTCCCGTAATCTGCCATGTGCAGGCTATGGCAATAGAGAAGCTGGTGCTCTAACTTTCCATTTAAAGGCAAAGGTCAGAGAATTGGGGAGACTGCTGGTGTAAGTCTAGTTCTCAGTCCTGCCTGAGACCTGAAGCTCTGATGTCCAACAGCAGGAGAAGATGGATGTCTCAGATCCAGAGGAAAGACACAATTTGCCTTTCCTTGCCTTTTTGTTCTCCAGGTTCTCAACAGATTGGATGATGCCCACCTACACTAATGAGGGCACATATTACTTACTCAGTTCACTGATTCAACTGCCAATGTCTTCCAGAAACACCCTCACAGACACACCCAGATATACTACTATATCAGCTATCTGGGAAGCCCTTAACCCAGTCAACCTGACACCTAAAATTAACCATCACGTCAACTAACACCTGCCCACTCTGAGGAAATGTCATTTATCAGAAAAATTTTCTGATGTTAGGTCAAAATTAACCTCATGTTACTAGCTTTCCCACTGTCTTCTTATGGCACATACCGTGGTTTGTTATTCTTTATTCTTTTGGGTGACTATTTACTTACTGTTATTCCCTTCACTAGATCATAAGTTCCACAAGGGCATGAATTGTGCATTTTTAAAGTGGTAAATTCCTACTGCTTGGCATACACATATAGCTTCTCTATATATGTTTTTTTTTTTATTTATGGGAGTTGGCTCACACAATTGTAAAGGTATGCACACACACATATATAGATACACATACATAGAAAATGGATATACTATATATATATCTTATTAAAATAATATATGTGAAACACACTGTATTAGTTTGTTCTCACACTGCTGTAAAGATGCTACCTGAAACTGGGTAATTTATAAAGGAAAAAGGTTTAATTGGCTCACAGTTCTGCATGGCAGGGGAGGCCTCAGGAAACTTACAATTATGGCAGAAGAGAATCAGGCACATCTTACATGGTAGCAGGTGAGAGAGTGTGTGTGAGACTGTAGGAACAACTGCCATTTATAAAACCATCAGATCTTGCAAGAATTCACTCACTAATATGAGAACAGCACAGGAGGAACAACTCTTAGAATCCAATCACTTTCCTCCCTCAACACATGGGATTACAGGTTCCTCCCTTGACGCATGTGGATTACAATTCAAGATAAGACTTGAGTGGGGACACAGAGCCTAACCATATTATTTCACCTCTCGCTCCTTCAAAATATCATATCCTTTATTCATCTCAAAACCACTTATGCCTTCCCAACAATTCCCCAAAGTCTTAACTCATTTTGGCATTAACTTAAAAGTCCAAATCCAAAGTCTCATCTGAGACATGTTAAGTCCCTTCTGCCTATGAGCTTGCAAAACCAAAAGCAAGTTAGTTACTTCCAAGATACAATGGGGGTTACAATTGGAGATGAGATTTGGGTGGGGACACAGAGCCAGACACTATCACTCACAAAATATTTAGCTGTGTAACTTTTTTAGAAATAAAAGCTTCCATGTCACCAACACCCAAATCAAGAAAGAGACAAGAACACCCAGGAGTCTCTCTTATTCTAGTCTTTCCCCAAAGGCAAAAATTCTTTGGATTTTCCCATCTGAGATTAATTTTGCTTGTTCTTGAGCTTTCTATAAATGAAATTGTAGATACACACTTTCATGTCTAGCTTCTTTTTGCTCAATATTATGTGTGAAATCTATCCATTTTATGTAAGTCCTATTAGTTTTTTTTTCATTGTCATATTGCAGTCTATTGCTTGAATATACCACAATTGATTATCTTTGTACTATTGATAGAAAGCTGGGTTATTTCCAGTTTTGAGTTATAACATATATTGTTGCTATGAACATTCTTTCACATATCATATCCACTGATTTCTTCTGGGTTTGTAACCAGGAATGCAATTGCTGCAAAGCTGCATCATATGTTTTATCAAATACATAGTTGCCAAATTTGAAAAAAAATGCAAAAATTCATGTAATATGGGGGAACCTCCATTTATTCATCTCAAAACCCTCCATTTCTGATAAGGATTTCCCCAGAGTTCCGGACTTCACCTTAGTCTTTTTTTCACAGAGTGTTTATGGGCCATGAAGATTCTCAAAGATAGATAGAATCAAATTGGCTGTCATAATACATGGAAAGAATTTATAGGGACAGAGCTATCTGGAGGTGCAAGGTCTCTTTTGTGGAGAGTCTTCCTGGAGAGTCTTCCAGGCTGGGACCCAGTTAGACCTGTTCTAAATGTCCACTTCGTTTCTTTCTCCTTCTTGGCTTTGCACCTTTTGATCATTTCTTACTTCTAGAGGAGTAAGTTCCAGAGATGAATTTACAAACATATCAATCATTTGCCTCCTGAAACTAAAAGTTCCCCACAGGCCCCTACAGCATTCGAATCAGTAAGGTCAGCAAGTTATCAACCCATTTGCATGGGGCTATTTGTTATCTATGACTTGGGGCTCGGAGCTAAGACTGGGCTGACATAGCATTTGGGTAGTGGTAGAAAGAGGTCTCTGCTTAAGCGTATCTCCCTTTTTGGTGTGACACTGACAAACTACATGATGACTTCTCTTCTCTTTGACTAGTCAAGATCCTTTCCAGTAGCAGCCTTGCCATCTCATTTAACCCCAGCTGTAAAGGCACCTCCAGAGTACATGGATCTGAACTGCTCTGAACATGTTCAGAGTCCAGAGGGAACTGGTTTCCTTCTCAGGTTTTTCAGGCAATACCGAATCTCTTTCCTGGACATCTGGAGTCCTTTCTCCTTTGGTTTTCCTCCTCCCTCCCTGTTCCTTCCACCTTCTCCTGGGGTCCTGTCTTTATCTTGTGCATTTCAGGCTAGAAGTAATATTTTCATTGCCATCCTGCCTCTCCCCTACCCTTCATGTTGGTAAGTATCTTTGCTGGAGAGTCTCATCTACTTCTGAGAAGAGGAACCACAAGATAAGGACTGGGGGACTGGAGGAGCTTTAGGGAAGAGGTTGGTGCCCCTAAAGCACCACTTTGATGCACGGTTTTCCTAAACTCTTCCTCACCACCAAAGTTGAGGATTGGTTGGAGTAGGCAGAAGAGTCACAGAACTAGCAAATGAAAACTTCTTTTCCTAAAAAAATTTTTAAGTCAGATTCATTGAGGAATGTTTTATACACCATAAAATTAATCCTTTTTTGGACCTACAATGCAATGAATTACAAGAAGTGTATACAGTTGTGTAACCACTACCAAAAGTGAGATACAGGACATTTCCATCTCTCTAAAACGTTCCGTGGGGCTTTAGCACAGCCAGTGCCTCACCCAGTCCTGAGAGAGGATCCTTTACAGTGCAAATGCCCCCTAACAAGACCACACTAGTCTGTTTCCTCTAGATGGGAGGCATTGGGGCAGTGTGAGTTGAAGATGGAGTGGCTGGTGCAGAATCCAACTTAGCCCTGGGGACCAGGTTCTGGATGAAGTGTCAGGGGATTGAGACCTGGATCTGGAGGGAAACTGGGAGAAGAATCAACCCCAGGGGGTGAACTGCAGCTGGATGTGGGCTGGGGGTGGAAGGAGGAGCAAAACCAGAAACTAAGAGGCAGGAACTCAGCATTCCACACGGAGTCCTGTAGGTTCTGTGGACTATGTCCTCAATAGTCTTGAAAGTGTCAGAACTGTCATAAGGAATATGGGCTGGACTCAGGAAGAGTACACAAAAGGGGGTGGTCTGGGTAGCATTAAAGACTTGCTGGTTTCAGGTTGCGCCTGTGTGTGTATGCATGGGTGTGAGTGTGCAGGTGTGCATGTGTGTGTGTGTATGTGTGCACGTGTGTACATGTATGTGTGTGCACATGTATACATGTGTGTCAGTGTGCATGCATGCATGTATGTGTGTGCGTGTGTATTCAGAGACCATGGCAAGACCCCGGGCCATCTCAAGACATCCTAGCTGACCCACATCCTCTGCTGGGTAGAAAAGCTTGGGGCAAGGCCAATCAGGGGGCTCCAGTCCAGTGAAAGAGCCTCTTCCCTTTGTGCACTGGAGCCCTCTGTGCTGCCTCACCAACAAGCCTGTTCTGGAGCTGAGGGGAGCAGCACGTGCTGGGCGCTGACATCCCAGCTGCATGCTCACGGGCCGTCACCCCCAGCTGGAGCAACCGCACATTCTTAGACACTCTATGTCATGGAAAGAAAGGTGAAGTGCTCCATCTGCTCTGCTCTCTCCAAATGTTACCACTCTGGCAACAAAAAGGGGGTGGGGGCACTGTGGCTAGAGATTCTTTCTTCTCTTTGAGGGTGGAGATATTGTTTTAAATCCTGGAGTCCTTGATGGTATTAAGTCTGAGGAATTTTTCAAACCGTCATCAGGCAGAAGCATCTGCTAACAACCCCTTTCTGCACGTAGTACTCATGGAGTCTTGATCTGAGGAGGATGACTCGGCAGGTTGTGTCTTTGTGGAATTACACACAGGAGGAGATAAGAACATGCTTTCTTTCCCATAGCTGTTTGCTTTAATTGATGAATATGTCTAATTATTGAGCCCCTATGTGCAAGATGATAGAAAGCCAGAAGTAAACTAGCCAGATAAGGTCTCTGCCATTATAAGCTGATGGTCTGCCGGAGCTAAGCACCTGCCCAGAGCAAGGCCCTATAGGAGGCTCTCCCGTGGGCTCCAAGGTGGTTGTGATTGATTGATTGCTTCCACAGTTGTAATTAATATGCCCTTTACAGAAATATTTTGCAGCTCCTTCCATTGAGAAGTGGAGCCTGTTTGCCTGTCCTTGAATCTGGGCTCAACTGTGACTTGATTTGGCCAGCGGAAGGTGAGGAAGTGGGACAGTACCAATTGTGAACCTAGGCCTCAGGATATTGGGTGCGTATCTTCTCTTTCCTAGAACCTTGCCTCTGTTGGGTGAACAAGCTTGGCGTAGTCAGCCAGAGAATGTGAGACTCTGGGGAGAAGAGCTCATTTGTCCAACTTGAAGCCAGTATAGATCAGTCGACGTCTAGCTGATTCCCAAACAGATGATGAGCAAGTCCAGCTTTGAATAGCAGAGCTGCTTTTTCTAATCACAGTGACCACAGACACAGCTAAGAGCAGCAGGGCTGCCCAGCCAACCTGCAAACACGTGAGCAATAATAAACCTCGGTTTCTCACTGAGCAAGGCTCTCTGCATTCACTAATGGCTGTGCAAGGCTCTGACCTTCTGGAGACTCAAGCAACACCCAGTGCCCCAAAGAACCCCTTTGACAGCTCCTCCCCTCTGCTTCCACCCTTCCATCCCCAGCTTTAAACTATCGCTTGTTTGAGGCAGCAAGGACCATTGCTATAATGTTTATAGTGTTTCATAAATCATTTTACGGGAGGAGAGCAACACAGCAAAATCGGTTACAATGGATATTTATTTTCCTAATGCCACTTATCAGGTGTTGGTCATGAAAATAACCTGTCTGCTAGCCTCCTCTACCGCTGGTAGAAAGGGTGGGAAAGCCAAGAGGAACATAAAGAAGAGAAAGAAGCAAGGCACTCCTTTGTTTTTGCAGAAGGGAAAATGCTATAGGTTTGTCCAGATGGGCTTTGGTGGAATGGTTCAGAATTTAGTCTGCCTGAACACTCCTTTCTCCATTCATCCACTTAACACAGTTTACTTTTAATGATTTTTTAAAATAAAAATTGTGTACATTTAAGGTATACAACATGATGTTTTGTTATATGTATACTGAGTGAAATAATTATTACAGTCAAGTGAATTAACATATCCTTGTCTTCACATAGTTACATTGTATTTCTTTTTTTGTGGTGACAGCACCTGAAGTCTACTCTTAGCACATTTCTGGTATACAGTTTAGTATTTGATATGGCTTGGCTCTGTGTCCACACCCAAATGTTATCTTGAATTGTAGTCCTCATAATCCCCAAGTGTCGAGGCGGGACCTGGTGGGTGGTGATGGGATCATGGGGGACGTTTCTCCCGTGCTGTTCTTGTGATAGTGAGTTCTCACAAGATCTGATGGTTTTATAAGTGTTTGACAGTTCCCCCTACGCACACTTTTTCTCTCTTCTGTTGCCATGTAATACGTAGCTGCTTCCCCTTCTGCCATGATTGTAGGTTTCCAGAGGCCTCCTCAGCCATGTGGAACTGAGAGCCAATTAAACCTCTTTCCTTCATAAATTACCCAATCTCAAATATTTCTTTATAGCAGTGCAAAATGAACTAATACAATATTATTACTTAAAGTCCTCATGCTGTGCATTGGAGCTCTATATTCCTATATTCCCTACCATTCTACTCTCTGCTTCCACGAGTTTGATTTTTTTAAGATTCCACATATGATGCTGCGGTATTTTCTTTATGTGTCTGGCTCATGTCACTTAGCATAATATCCTCAGGGTTCATCTGTGTTGTCACAAATGGCAGAATTTTCTTCTTTTTGAAAGCAGAATAATATTCCATCACATATATATGTATATATATGTATATTTCTCACAATTTCTTTATCCATTCATCTGTGGGAAAACACTTAAGTTGTTTCCGTATATTGGCTATTGTGAATACTACAATGAACATGGAAGTGCAGATATCAGTTCAAGATACTGGTTTCATTTCCTTTGGCTATATACCCAGAAGTGGGATTAGATTGCTGGATCATACAGTAGCTCTAGGTTTAATTTTTGAGGTATCTCCATACTGTTTTCCATAATGGTTGTACCAATTTACATTCCTATCAACAGTATTCAAGGGTTCCCTATTTTCCACACCTTTCCAACACTTGTTCTCCTTTATCTTTTCGTTAATGGCCATCCTAATCGATGTGAAGTGATAGCTCCTTGTGGTTTTGATTTGCATTTCCCTTTTTTTTTTCATATACCTGTTGATCATTTGTGTGTCTTCTTTGTAAAAATGGCTACTCAAGTCCTGTGCTCATTTTTCGATTGAGTTATGTTTTTTTTTTTCTCTCTCTTAAGTTGTGTGAGCTCTCTATATACTTGGGATATTAACCTCTTGTCAGATTTGTAGTTTGCAAATATTTTTTCCCAATCCATAGGTCACCCATTCATTTTGTTGATTGTTTTCTTTGCTGTGGAGAAGCCTTTTTATTTGATGTAACATAGCTTTCTTGAGCACTTACTATCTACTGGGCAGGTGTTAAGTCTGTGAAGAATATAAGCATCATTTCTGTCCCCTGGAAGCTTATGTTTCAGAGAGGTGAACATCACTGTGTAAAAGCAGACATGGCAAAAAACTTGCAGAGAGACATCTGGAAGGTTTCTGGACTGGATGAGTGCCCAGGGACAGGAGAATGTGGGGATGCAGGGATGTGAGGACGCGGGGATGCGGGGATGTGAGGACGCGGGGATGCGGGGACGCAGGGATGAGAGGACGTAAGGATGTGGGGATGTGGGGATGTGAGGATGTGAGGACGTGGGGATGCAGGGATGTGAGGATGTGAGGATGCAGGGATGTGGGGATGCAGGAATGGAGGCCAGGCTGCATTGGTGACCACTGTTGGCTGCTCAGCACCTTCTCCCTATTTTCCAGCTCTAATATCCTGATTTTCTTTAGGGAAAGAATCTCTTCCCTCTTCTGTGCAGTCGTGATAGGTTAAATAAAAGTGCCTCCTTCTCATTAGCCTGAGTCAGTCAGATCCTCTCTTTCTTGGGACTTTGAATTTTGAACTCAGTGATGCAAAAAATATAACCCAGCAATTAAGGTTCAACAATTCCAGTGACAGAGTCCTGTTTAGACCCCCAGAACTGTCCTGTTCTCTGTCCTTTCCAGAGAATAAATCACCGGTCTTTTCTTTGATTCCACAAATTATCTGATAAGTTTTAGATGTATTTCTTTCCTAGGTAAACTAGCCAGAGTCAACTTCTGTTGTTTGCCACCAAAGAAATCTAACTGGTTCAGCTGCCTTCATGAGCCCTGCTCAGCCATGTCATATACTCTCTTATGTCAACGTTAGTGGCTTTTTCAGTATTGACCCAGAGCAGGGCTTCCAAACATTCTTATTACTTCTCTTTGTGTATCCTTTCAAAAGCCCATATATACCTCATAGAATCATTTTCTTTATGAATTATGCTTTTGTGCAGAAGTTAGCAAACTTTTTCTGTAAAGGGCCAGCAGCTTGAAACAACCACCATTTATTAGTTTCAGTTGACCAGGGATTAGGCATGACTTAGCTGGGTACCCTGGTTAGAGTCTCATAAGGTTGCTATCAAGTGGGTGGCTGGGCTGCATTCTCATCTGGAGGCTTGTATTGGGAAGAAGTCATATCCAAGTTCACATTGTTGTTGGCAAAATTAAGCTTTTTGAGATTGTAGGATTGCGGTCTTTAGTTCCTAGAGGCCACCCACAGTTCCCTGCCACGTGGGTCTCTCTATTGCGAGTTCACATATAACAGCTTGATTTTTCAAGGCTAGCAGGAGAGTCTCTCTCTTCAGTCTGCTAAGACAGAGTCACACACAAAGTAGCATAATCAAGGCAGAGGGGTTCAATATGACATAATCCAACCCAATCTCTTAGCCTGCACCAAAAGATTTTTATAAGGATGTTACTTACCTCACTTTACATCCTCCTTATGATAAACCTTGGAATTATTTTTTTTCTTCTGGTAGCTGTGTTTTTCTTGAGTGCTGGCTGGTTTTAATCTCAAGAACATTATAATTTTTGTAAAATGAAATTATTGAAGAAAAATATACTTCAGTATATACAGGAAAAAAAAACATGTTGAACACTGATTTTTGAATTTGATTGCATTTCTGTCTTCACTTTGTGTGCTGGGGAGCACAGGGCTACCAGTAGAGTCATCCATACTGAGTGTGAAGGACTCTGTGGTATGCTTTCCAGTATTTGCCTTGTTCTTGGCTCCATGTATATTGGTCTGTTTTCAGACTGCTGATAAAGACATACCCAAGACTGGGCAATTTACAAAAGAAAGAGGCTTAATGGACTTGCAGCTCCACGTGGCTGAGGAGGTCTTACAATCATGGTGGAAGGTGAAAACCATGTCTTACATGGTGGCAGACAAGAGAAGAGAGCTTGTGCAGGGAAACATTTTTTTTTTTTTGCATTTTTAAAAATTATACTTTAAGTTCTGGGGTACATGTGCAGGTCTTGCAGGATTGTTACATAGGTATACACATGCCATGGTGGTTTGCTGCATCCATCCCCCCATCACCTACATTAGGTATTTCTCCTATCCCTCCCCAATCCCCCACCCCTTGATATCCCTCCTGTAACCCCCTACCCCACAACAGGCCCCAGTGTGTGATGTTCTCCTTCCTGTGCCCATGTGGTGTCATTATTCAAAACCCACTTATGAGTGAGAACATGCAGTGTTTGGTTTTCTGTTTTTGTGTTAGTTTGCTGAGAATGATGGGGAATCACTTCTTTTTAAAACTGTCAGAGCTCATGAGACTTATATGATCATGAGATGATCATGGGAAAACCTATGACTGTGATGCAATTATCTCCCACCAGGTCCCTCCCACAACACAAGGGAATTATGGGAGCTACAATTCAAGATGAGATTTGAGTAGTGACACAGCCAAACCATATCACTCCATTTAATGTTCCAGTATTGATTTCTCTTTTTTCTCTCCAGCATAATTCATGTGATCTTCCTGCTTTTTGTGTATCTAAATTTTAAATCCTTTTTGAATAAGGTGGGGAAAGTGTTTGATAAAAGAATAAAGTATGGTCCCTTGGTATGTGTGGTGCTTTGGAATGTGAATAACACCTACATTTAAACTGAAACAAAAAGTAATTCAGTGGAAGGACTTTTAAGTTCTCCTGTTAGGATTTTAAACATGAGAAGATAGTTGAAAAATTTGTCCATGGCAAATATTGCTGGTTTCTTTTTGTGGATTCCAAGTCTAGGTTTGGAGAAGAGGATTAATCCCAGCTCATGGACATTGCAAGCTATACTGTGCTGTGTCTGGGTGGGGCTGGGCAGGGCTACGGATCATGGCCCAGTGTTTTGGGCCCATGAGATCACAAGCTCCATCTTACAAGGGTGCTATTGTGCCTGGTACCTCAGTGGTGATTTCACTGCTGGGCTCTCTCCCTGTAAGGGTTCTCATAGCCTGGGCAAGGCAGCTGCAGAATGGTTCTCCAGTGAAATCATCCGGCCCAAATCACAGCTGTCAGCCTCACCCTGCACACCCAGGCTCCATCCTAATCTCCCAGGGGGAGGTGCTTGGGGCAAGCTGGCTGCCTTAGCCACAGTGATGCTGGACCTGCTGGCCTGAGGGAGCTTAGCTCAGGTGGCCTCCCCAGAGAGACTTGGCCCTTCCCAAGAAACTGGATCTTGAGGCCAGCTTTCCAAGGCCAAGGGTTGCCACTGGCTGCCATTCTCTGCTGAAGCCATGGGTGCCCTGGACCATTGTAAGTTTCTTGGGGACAATGTGGTTTATAGATGTGTGTATAACTGAAATGATATCTCAAGCGTGTAGCATAGTGATTGTCATATAGTATGAATGAACTAAAAATGAGCTCATTTAGGGAAGCATATATTAACACATGGCTCCTAACAAATAGCAGTTTCTTCTATCTAGCAAATATATACTGATTTGCTTAGAGAGGCAGTATAGCATGATGGTTAAGAGCAATAGCTCTAGAGACAGGCTGCCTGGTTCAAACCTTGCCTCTGATGCTAACTAGCTGTGTGATTCTCTTAGAGAGGAAGCACATTACCTGTATTCCTCTCTTCTCTGTGGTTCCTTATGTATGAAATGGGACTAAAATAGTTATTGAAAGTCTGTTATGTCCTTGCTTTTTTTCTTGGTTTGCTCTCCCTTTGAAGAAGCTAGCTGCCATGTCTGGATCACATGCATGTGGTGAAAAACTGAGACTTCCAGCCAATAGCCATGTGAGTGAGTCATCTTGGAAGTGGATCCCCCAGCCCCAGTCAGGCCTTCAGATGACTACAGCTTTGGCCAACATCTTGACTGCAATCTCCAGAGAGACCCTGAACAAGAATCACACTGTGAAGATGTTCCTGGTTTCCTGATTCTCAGAAACTGTGTGAGATAATACATGTTTGCTGGTTTAAGCCACTAAGTTTTGGAGTAATTTGTTATGCAGCAATAGATAACTAATACAGATTGTGTGTGTGTGTGTGTGTGTGTGTGTGTGTGTGTGTACAAGATGAATATGGCTTCTGCAACACAGAAGTTAAATTCTAATGGAGCATAGAAAAAAGTCAACTGACAACACCAATACAGTGTGGGAAGTGCTGTGGGAAAGCACAGGATACCATGGGAGTATGCAGAAGGGGCACTGGGTGTAACTTAAAAGTGGTGATGGTCAGAGGAGCTTTCCTATAATCAGTAACATCTAAGTTGCCTCTTGAAGGATGAGCAGAGCTGGTCAAGCAGACAAGTGGGTGAGGTGAATGAGGAAGGCCATTTCAGAAGAAGGAACAGTGTGTGTGAAGGTCTGGAGGTAAGAGAGATGGCAGACAAGGGTGGGGGTGAGAAAGGGGCCAGAGAATATTGAGCTTCAGCCTCCATGATAAAGGAGATTGGATTTTGAAGGGTTTTTGGTAGGTTGAGTTTGCATTTTAGAAATATCAATCCGACTGTGGCATGGAGAATAGAATGGGACTGGAAAAAAATGGGAGCCTAACAATTATTTTCATTTATTTGTTCTATGATGATTTTATTATATTGCCTGATATACATAGACTTATTTTTTTAAGTAGAGGTCACACTTAACATATGAATATACTTGATTTAGTTAAAATAATTTTAAGTGAGGATTTTCTCATGTTATTGTTAGCAAATGAAGTCTAATATAATGGCATATGATGTAATTAAACATACCCCAGTAAATTTAACCAATCCCCTGTTGATATTTTTATCTTTCGCTCTTACAATAACACTAGGGTTGACATGAAAAGGGTCTCCCGGCATCTTGCACAGTGAGTTTTATTGTCTGGTGTATTCTAGTAAGGAGTTGAGGGCTTATAGGGACAGGAGTATGTAGAGGAGGTGGCAGATTGAGCCTTAACTACCTGGTATATTGGTGACATCATCTCTGGTATTTTCTGAGACATTCCTGATTTGGAACATTCCACCTCATTGGGGTCATATATCCTGAGTTTTTGTTTGGAAAATATTCTCACCCCTCTATGCCATGAACTTCACGCTTCAGCAGCACTGACTTGCTTTTCACGTCCCACACCTGTTATGCTGTTCTCACATCCTGCCTTTGCTCACACTGACCTCTCACTGGAATGCAACCCCCTCTTTGTCTGTCTACCTCCTTTTCATCATTTCTTTAAGACTCTTCTGAGACATCTCCAAGTGGGCTTTCCTTATCTTGCTATACCTCTCCAACCCAGCGCCCTGGACTTACTTCTATTCCTGAACTTAGCACAATATATCAAAATGATTTTGTGGCTCTCCCCAGCTCAGCCATGAACTCTTTGAGGGTAAATGATCATGAGTTTAAAAACAACAACAAAAAAAAACTACCCCATTACTTTATATAATGACTGGAATATTTTTGGCATTGAGCAAAATTGTACTGAAAGGATAAATGAGTCAATGAGCCCTGATGGGAAAGGTAGTTGGATTGTCCAAGGCTGGGATTTGCTGGACAAAGCTAGCCCAGTTAGGCAAGGAAATTGAAATTGACAAGAGGGATAACATGATGGACTGTGGTGTCTATGTTGGGCAGAAAGGAAGTGAAGATAGGAGATTCTGGTAAAGAGAAAACAGACGAGTCAAGGACGTGGGGGCTCTGTGCATTCGAGGGACAGGTGTGGTGAGGGTAACATCAGGCTGAGCTGACAGATGGTAGTTCTCAAACTTAACCATGCATAAGCATCGTCTAGGGGCTTATTAAAAAGGCAGATTTCTGAGTACATCTTTAGTGAGTCTAACTCAGTAAGTCTGAGGTGGAGTCTATGAGAGGCATATTTAACAAACACCCCAGAAAGCTATCATTTAAGAGGTCTGTGCCCCACCCACAAATACCTTCTGAAATGTCAGGCTTTGGGGAGAAAATAAGATGTCTGATTTGAAGACTTCAGAGGTGGAGATGTGCTTCCTAAAGTCAATGAATTATTGGCTTTGTGGCTCTCTCCAACTCAGCCATGAACTCCTCAAGGGCAAATGATCGTGAGTTTAAAAACAAAGCAAAACTGCTTTATTACTTTATATAATGACTGGAATACTTTGGGCATTGAGCAAAATTTTACTGAAAGGCCAATCAATGCATGATTGAGACGGTAGTGCATGGAGGGAGGTAGAGACCAAGCTCAAAGGATGTAGGGGATTATCCTATTATCCTTGTGCGTGTAATAGTCACCTAGGATGGTGGCAAAGCTTAGGGGAGGAAGGAGTCAGCACCATGTGCCAGATCTTCCATGAACCAGAGGGCTGTAGGATGACCTCCCTGATAGGGTGGAAACTTTACAAACTAATAACTACAGTTCTTGTGTGTGAATACCCAATGGTATAGAGGTCAGCAGCCTAAATGCAGCTGAGAAGAAGAAATTTCTGTGGGAACCTTCTTCTTCCTAGCATTTCTAAGGCTCTAAGCTTACAGAGGAAGGGGCGGCAAGTGACTGTAAGTGGTGCAAAAGGCTGAGAGAAAGACAGTAATCATGACCACCGCTGATAAAGGCTCATTTGGAAAGCCACTTGGAGTTAAGATTAGCGAAGAAGCTCAAGAAGTGTTGATGCATCCCACCACACAAACAGTAGTATCAACAGAAACTATCCTTGGCCAATAATCCAAGTATCTCCGGTGTGACATCACTGAGAATTGAGGTGCCAATTAATAATACTTCTTTCTTCCAATTGATTCTATTCAGTCTGAGAAATAGAAATGAGTGATAAATAAGGGTTCAGATTCCCCTTTTATTACCCGGAGTTGGACTGGAGAATATGGCTTAGAGCAGAAGCTCAAATTAGACTTTTTACTTCTGCTCCTCCAATTCTAGTGCCTAGACTCATCCCTTAGGAGGTGAGTTAAATCTGCTGAGCCAGTCTTGCCCCATCAGCAGCAACCTGGAGGAAACTGTCCCGTCCCATGCCTCATCCATTGCAAGGAAATGGTGGCCTCCTGGTTAATGTCTCTTCATGCAGAGACCCCTCTTGGTTAATGCAGCTCAGTGGATGAAAGGCTCTGTCCAGATCACCATGACATTAGGTCACCACTCCTGCCCTGAGGAGGCACAAGAAAGGTGGTGAAGAGAATGTCTCTCTGAGTGACCCACAGTGTTACAGGGAGTTCCCATTTTATGGACCAAGTTGTGAGAGAAGAACAAAAGCTCCTCATAAACTCTCAAAAGTGTAAGAGAGAAGCCACAGGTTACTGTATAGAGGGAGTTGAGCCTTCAAGGGAAGGGTACTGCAGGGTGGGAACATCGTGTGATGTCTGGCATTTTGCAACTCCTGAACACTGTTTATCTATTGCTTGATTTCTTCAACTTTTTTAAACCAGTGAAGTCCTTGGTTTTGGATTCAGCAAGCATGGCATCAGTGAGAATGCCCCTCACAAATCCCTGATTGCATAGAGTGTCATTGACTAGGGCTGCTGCTGCTTTGGCCCAAACATCATAGTGTTTGGGCCAAAGTTGTGCCTCCCCAAAACAGCTCCCAGCCAGTGCCTGAATCCAGTGATGGACCATGGGGTCTGATATGGTTTGGCTGTGTCCCCACCCAAGCCTCATCTTGGATTGTAGTTCCCATAATCCCCATGTATTGTGGGAGGGACCATGCAGAGATAATTAAATCATGGGGGCAGTTTCCCCTGTCCTGTTCTCGTGATATTAGTTGGTTCTCATGAGAACTGATGTTTAAATAAGGGGATTCCGCCTTCACTGTGTACTCATTCTTCTTCTCCTGCTGCCATGTGAAGAAGGACATGTTTGCTTCCCCTTCTGCCATGATTGTAAGTTTCCTAAGGCCTCCCCAACCATATGGAACTGTGAGTCAATTAAACCTCTTTTGTTTATAAGTTACCCAGTCTCTGGTATAACCTTATAGCAGTGTGAGAATGGACTAATACAGGGTCTATGAAGGAAATGAGGAGAGGAAGTTCTGGTAGAAAGAATGCAGAGTAGTCATAAGACACAAGACTCCTTTGAAGGTTGACTTTGCCTTGAGGACTCTGATGACTTTGCCAAAATGTTCTTAGATAGCTTGGAACTCTAGAACGTTTCTACGCACCCTTCTTCTCTTTCCCATTCACTCAAGGCCAGACCTGCAATGTGATCTGACAGCTCCTAGCCTTACCAGGTTCCCTCCCATTTTCCCTCACAGACATTTTCCCTAGTAAAAGCCTTATACATTTAATCCTTTCTTAATGACTGCTTCTTGGAGGACTCAGACTAACACAGCAAGTCAAGTGGGAGGGGTGGGGATGGTGGCCTAGGACACTTATCTTACTGAGCAAAACCTGCCTCAGGGAATGGCAGCTCTGAGAAAATGCAGAAAAGCTAATCAAACCACTGGTTACTAAGAGCAAAGATACAAGATGTTGTTAGAGTTTACACAGCACTGATGATGTGCTGGGTGGCATGTGTTCATTACCTCTGGAGGCTCCTGCTTTATAAATCAGAACCTGAGGCTCAGTGAAGTTAAGTACCTGGACTACCATCCTGCAGCTGCCAGGTGAGGAGATCTCAGGTAAGAAAACTCAGGCCCCTCGGGGGCCTAAACCTTTGCTCTTTCTGCTGCATCAATGGCAGAAAGAGCTGCTTGCGGTAGGATGGGCTTCCCAGGATGAAGAAGCAACAAGGAGATTTGACTGGCACCTGTCTTGAGTGGCATTTAGGTGCACTGGTGTCTATAAATATCTCTAGATACAAATATTCACCCTTTAGGCCATTCCTGCTAAAGTGACCACTAAGCACTTCAAACTGGTTTTACTATGGCCCTTAACTCAGGTCAAGATCAGAGTTAACAGATGCTGTCATGGACCAGATCAAAGTCTTGATCAAATGGCAGATTGGTGCAAACATTAAGGCCTGCTGCCAGTGAAAGATTACCCATCTCTCTTTAATCTCATTCAACTAGGCAAGTCAGCTTGACTTGGTACAAATATCCAGAATCTGTCTGCTTCTGTCTGTTGCCATTGTTCATGTCACCATCTCTTCTCACCTTCAGTGAGACCAGTTAGTGGCTTTTTATCTGGTCTCTGTGTTTCCATTCAGCCTCTTCCAGCTGATTCTCCACATACAACCAAAGTGATGGCTCTAAAAGTAAAATCAGATCACATTCCTTCCCTACTGTAAACCTTCAAATGGCTTCTCATTACTCCTGGAAAAAGATCCATGCTCCTTCCCATAGCTCATGTGGACTTCTTTGACCAGGCCCCTGCCCCTCACTTTTTAGCCCTGTCTAGCTGAATCTCCTCCTTTGCTCTGGCCACTTGGATGTCTGTATGTTTCTGGAAAGGCCAGGTTCTTCTCCACTCTACACTCTTTGCACTGGCCATCCTGCTTACCTGGAATATTCTTTCCCACCTTTGCCTGCCTTGTCTTTCCCATCATTCAGAGTCTTCATGACCACACGATCTAAAGCTGATTCCCCTCTTACCTATGGTGCTTTCACACAATCCTGCTTTATTCGCTTCTGCGCACAATGAGAAGTTACATGACTCCTTGTTCATGTGCTTTTTGTCTGTCTCTTCCCATTAGAGCATCACCTTCATGAGAGTGGCCTGCTTTCTGCCTCATTTGATTCTGTATCTTGGCACTGACAACAGTATCAGGCACACAGTAGGTGCTCAGTGAAGATTTGCTGGCTGAATACAGATCAATCAGCAATGAAAGTAGAGCATGCCTAAATGAAAATGAAAGTCAATGGAGAAAAGGTGATTCAGGCATTTATGTTACATGCAATGACATATCTTAAATCCACTTACTCTTAGAAGAAATCTACTTTCTCTTGCCATAAAATTGAGCTTGAGGAAGCAATTCATCAAAAAGATGTGAAGGGTTAATTTAAAATGGGAAGGACTTGTTGCATATGTCTGCAGTCAGGTTTATATCAAGAAAAACAGAAGGAAAAGGAAGTAACATTTAGTGGAGACTTACCAGAGCCTGGGACGGGGGTGGGGTCATAACAATAAAAACAAATGATACTCTGTGTTGGCTTAGTTGGTGGTATTATACCTGCTACACATGTGATATTCCTTATATCAACCTATCTTCACGATGATTCTACAAAGTTGGCACCGTCATGGGCCGCATTGTACAGAAAAGGAATTGAGTCCCCTTTTGTAAGAATTTGCTTCAAGGAACCACAGCTAGTAATGACTAGAGCTGGGGTTTGAACCCTGGTCTCTGATTTCAAAGCTCTCTCTCATATAACCTTATATAAAATGTACACAGCTACCTCACTGTGTATTCACAAGGGTGAGGGCCAGGCCCAGCCCTAAGGCTGTAGGTAAAGGTATGTTCATCAACCAGGATTAAAACCCAAAGCATGAGCTTCCTACCTCAGGTCACTCCATCTGTTGAATAGCTTTGACCATCCTTTGCCTTTGGTTTCTGGTTTGTACTCCTGGCAGCAGATGCCAGTGCAACTGTGTGATTACCTTATCTGCTACCAACAAACCAAAGGCCTGGGAAGGTTTTTGCCAATTCTTGTGGGTGTGATATTTGTTGCTCAGCATTGGAATAGTACCTGCCATTTGCAAGAATACCTCAGGTGTTGATTCCATGTCTTTGCTATTGTGAATAGTGCTGCGATGAACATACACGTGCCTGTGTGTTAATGGTAGAATGATTTATATTCTTTGGGGTATATATCCAGTAATGAGATTGCTGGGCTGAATGATAGTTCTGCTGTTAGGTCTTTGAGGAATCACCACATTACTTTCCACAGCGGTTGAACTAATTTACATTCCTACCAACAGCATGTGTTTCCTTTCCTCTGCCACCCCACCAGCATCTGTTATTTTTTGACTTTTTTTTCCCCCATTTATTTATTTTATTGCATTTTAGGTTTTGGGGTACATGTGAAGAACATGCAAAATTGTTGCACAGGTACACATGTGGCAGTGTGATTTGCTGCCTTCCTCCCCATCACCTACATCTGGCATTTCTCCCCTTGCTATCTCTCCCCAGCTCCCCACCCCCCACCGTCCCTCCCCTATTTTCCCCCAACTGACCCCAGTGTGTAGTGCTCCCCTCCCTGTGTCCATGTGTTCTCATCGTTCAACACCCGCCTATGAGTGAGAACATGCAGTGTTTGATCTTCGGCTCTTCTGTCAGTTTGCTGAGAATGATGGTTTCCAGGTTCATCCATGTCCCTACAAAGGACCCAAACTCATCATTTTTGATGGCTGCATAATATTCCATGGTGTATATGTGCCACATTTTCCCTATCCAGTCTATTGTCGATGGACATTGGGGTTGGTTCCAGGTCTTTGCTATTGTAAACAGTGCTGCAATGAACATTTGTGTGCACGTGTCCTTATAGTAGAACGATTTGTAATCCTTTGGATATATACCCAGTAATGGGATTGCTGGGCCAAATGGAATTTCTATTTCTAGGTCCTTGAGGAATCACCACACTGTCTTCCACAATGAATGTGGTACATATACACCATGGAATACTATGCAGCCATAAAAAGAATGAGATTATGACCTCTGCAGGAACATGGATGAAGCTGGAAGCCATTATCCTTAGCAAACTAATGCAGGAACAGGAAACCAAATACTGCATGTTCTCACTTATAAGTGGGAGCTAAATGATGAGAACTTATGAACACAAAAAAGGAAACAATAGATACTGGTGTCTACTTGAGGGTGGAGGGTAGGAGGAAGGAGAGGAGCAGAAAAGATAACTATTGGGTACTGGGCTTAATTCCTGGGTTGGGATGACATAATGTGTACAACAAACCCCCGTTATGAGTTTACCTATGTTACAAACCTCCCCACATACCCTAAACCAAAAATAAAAGTTTTGAAAATTGAAAAAAAAAAAAAAGAATACCTCAGGTGTTTATTGCTAGCCCACTCACTTTCTGAGTTGCAGCAGAGTACAGGGGTTGTGTTGTGAGTCTTAAGGTCAGACCATTCTTCACATACAACTAGGTTCAAATCCTGGCTCCATCACTCATCAGCTGTGTTACAAGGTCTATAGAAGCCTTCGTTTTCAAATCTGTGTGTGCAAAAAACAGCAGTTGTACTTACCTCATAGCCTGCGATTTATTGTGATCATGCATTCCACATGCCCCTGTACCTGCCTCTCAGAAAGCAGTAGCTACTGGTGATATTTATATTATTATTACTGTATTAAACTTGAGGGTTGCCCTGAGTCAGACTGTCAGAGAGGACTGAGGAGAAGATGATGGGGAGGTATCTGTGGTCTGACTACATAGGGCAGCTTCAGATTAATAAGAACAAGATTCTGACTGCTAACAATTTCTACATCTATAAAAGAGCAGTAATAAACCGCCCTTGTGGGTATAAAATTTGCATGAAAACACCTATAAGGATAATGATAATAATGGCCAATATGTATTAAACATTTAATATGTTCTGGGTATCATCCTAAGCATTTAACATTCATCAACTCAATAAGCCCACGTGGCAGCACTTTGAAGTAGGTGTTGTAATGATCTTCATTTTAAAGGTATGTGCATGGAGGCAAGGATGTGTTGGGGATATCACATGGATTAATTAAATATTTATTAGATGCTGATGTCTTTCAGGGGAAGAAACTTTTTATCTCCAGGCCCAGCACACAATAGGTGCTTAATAGTTATTTTTTCTTGTTGAATAAGAGATATAGATCAAAGGTTGGCAAACTTTTCCTGTGAGAGGCCAGGTAGCAAGTAGTTAGGCTGTGGGCCCCACGAGGCCTCTGTTGCAGCTTCTCAACTCTGCCATTGTAGTGTGAAAGCAGCCAGAGACAATATGGAAATCAGCGAGCATGGCCGTGTTCTGGTAACATGATTTCTAAAAACAGGTGACAGGACAGGTATGGCTGCAGGCTGTAGCTTGCCCACGCTGATCTAGATGAGGCTGATGCTGATGCTGTTCAACAGTGCCATTTACTAGGTGCCTACTCTGTGCGAGGCACTATTCTAAGTACCTTCATGCATTGTCTCATGAGATATAGATGAAGAAAGTAGGCTTATGCAGTTTAAGGAACTTGTCCAGGTCTGTGAGACTGCAGAGCCCAAAGAAGACAACGTTATGGATTTTGAATGTTATCCAGGTGCAAGTATAAGTGGATTCTAGACCTTCCTACGCAAAGTCTGGTCCATGGACTGGTGGCATTGGCATCACTTGAGGGCTTGTGAGGAATGCAAGCTGTGGGGCCCCCACTCACAAATCTTGAATTAGAATCGAAGTGGTCACCGGATTCCCAGGGATTTGCATATATGTTAAAATTTGAGTAGCAGATGAAGGTTCTAGGTCATTCACATTTGAAAACAAACACTGCTCAGATGTCTGGGTTTTGTGAACAACCTGGGATTTCATTCATCTCGTGGGGGTAAATCTACTGTCAGCACATTTCGAGAAGAACAACAGAGCTGTGAACACCAATGAGGAAAGGTAAGTTTAGACACCCAATAGAAACTGTATTGACTAACAACTTTTGGAGGCAACTTGGAAAATGTAACTAATGATTTAACGATCTTTAACTTAAAGGCATTAGAAATATGCAAGGTGAGCCGGTCAGTTTTGCCAAATGGGGTTAGAACTTGGTTTTCTACGCAAAGATGGACACCCGGCTTGAAATTTCTCAAAAGTTCCAAGTTGGTGTCAAGCATATTGACGATCTAGTGGCTTTTTTCTTGGGACTGGGACAGACCCCGGAGCTGCAGCACAGCTCTCCTTGCCGCAGCTCCATCTAATTCACAGTGAGATCGGCACACAATGGGAGTGAGGAATCACTCTGCTGACAAGCTCCCTGCCCTCTCGTCTCTGGAAGAATGTTGGCTGACAGGGACACAATTAAAAAGGGATTGATTTATTGAGCTGGAATGCTCTGGCCCCCCTAATCTCAGAATCTCTCTGATTCATGCAATCACCATTTCCAAACAAGAGTCAGCCTACATGAATGAAACTTTTCGTGATCACCAGGGAGCCAAAGACTTAGTTTACCAAAGGTAGCTCAGCCCTAGAAGCCCATTAAAAAAAACAAAAACCCACATGAAAGAAGCTCTTTCCTGCATGAGGGCCTGGATAAGGATCTGGAATTCAGTAGGAAAGGACGATCTAAACAAAAAGTAAGCAATACTCATGAAAACGGCTAACCTTGGCTCCAGGGAGGGGCACAGGTCAAGAAGAGTAAGTGGGCAAGGAGCCCTCTTTTTGTCTTTTACATAATGAAACTGTAAATTTCTGTTAGAAATCACAGGATCATCAAACATTTGGCATGTCGAAGGGGACGCTGGTGGGATTCAAGGAAGGAAAAAAAAGTCTGGGGATTTGAATTCGCTTCTCCCTTTGAACTGTTTCATTGAACCCAGGTGGTCAAATCTCCGCCGTTTGTATGCATGTAATTATTTACAATTGTTGGGATTTGAGAGGGCACCCAATAGATAGCACCTCTTTTTTTCACTAGGGTTCTGAACTGTTCGTGAAGTAAAACAAAAGACTAGGCACAGGAAAACCGAAATGGAGCATCAGTTTTTTACTCATTAATTGGATGCTGGAAAATGTAGCTTGTATCTTTGCTCTGGTAGATTTCTTGCTGTCAAATTTCCAACCCCAAAAATATTACCTCCCAATCACAGCAGCTCTGGACAGGCCTTTGTGGGATGTGTATGGAGGGGCAGCAGAACGTCCTCCTTGACAGTAGCCTCACTCCCAAGAGAAGAGAAAAGACAGAGGCTGGGCAGCACATACCCAGTTTCTCTTTCCAGATTTATCAGAATAAGAAAACCACTTCTCCCCTGGGGGGAGTAAGTCAGGGGACAAAGAGAAACCAGGTGTGAAGTGGGACCTCTCCCACGTAGACGGAATCGTCATGAGTGAGGAAGAAGCATTCTCTACCTTCACACTTTTGAAATTAATGTAATACTACCACTAATAACAGTAATGACAATAATAAGAACAAAAGTGACCATTTACAAAGTATTTGCTCTGATTCTGAACAGAATACCCTAACTCATTTAATCTTCACAGCAACACACAGAGATAATTTTATGATTATCTCTCTGCAAGAGGTGAGAAAACAGGCAGAGAGGTTGTGTAACTTGTCCAAGGACACACAGCTAGGAAGTGGTACAGCTAGTGCAAACACAGCTTTGCCTGACTCCAGAGCCTGAGTTATGCCGCAGACTCTGCTCTATTGGTTGAATGAATAATGAAGTAAATGAATAAATGAGTGAGGTGAACTAGAGGATACTGTGTCTAGAAGTCTGGCCGTGTTGGGGAATCTGTGTGCAGCTTTGCTAGGTTTGGCAGCCAACCCATCTTTCCCCCAGCTCAGAGGCTGGCCCTGAGGATTTTTCCCTAGAATGTTCTGCCCTGCCAGGCTGAACCAGGCCAAGAAGTACTCCAGCAGGTGGACCTTGGAGCTGGTCTTGCTGTCCCGGGAGCCCAGTGTCAGGGCGTGCCGGGAACAAGAGCCAGGGGGCTGCTTGTTCACTTGGCCACAACCATCCCCTTTGCTTGGTCTCTGACTTGCATTCTAGATTTCTCAGTGGCCTCAAAGCCCTGAATGCTTCCCAGATGGCCACTGGCCTAAACACAGCTGGCCAGGGGAGCACTTAGACAACCCCTCCATGGGAGAGGGATCAACCCATCTCTGCGTGAGCTAGAAATCTGATTCAGACCAGGGGTTGGGGAAGAGTGTAGCAACTGAGGCTGTCTTCAGGTCCCTGTCTCTGGTGGGAATGTCCTCATCTCCTGTGCATATGGCCACCATATTTCCAGGCATCTCCTTCACCACTGGGCATTATACAAAAAACCAGAGCCAAAAATCCAGAGCTTCTGAGATGCCCTGTTCCCTCACTCACTCTTTTTTTTTTTTTTTTTTGAGATAGAGTCTCGCCCTGTCATGTGGGCTGGAGTGCAGTGGCATGATTTCAGCTCACTGCAAACCCCACCTCCCATGTTCAAGCCATTCTCCTGCCTCAGCCTCCTGAGTAGCTGGGATTACAGGTGCTTACTACCACACCTGGCTAATTTTTGTATTTTTAGTAGAGACAGGCTTTCATACTGTTGCCCAGTTTGGTCTTGAACTCCTGACCTCAAGTGATCTGCCCACCTCGGCTTCCCAGAGTGCCGGGATTATAGGCGGGAGCCACCACGAGGCCTCACTTGCTCTTAACACCAACCTGTGATTTATGATTTACATTTGAACGCCCGGAGCCGCAGCATAATCCATATCAGAGCTCCCTCCCTCCAGGTGAGGACCACTTTCCTTCTCCATGTACCCCCTTCCTACTCCCCCACATGCCACATCAGCTTCTCCACCTCTTCCTTGTCCCCATGTCCCAACTGCTCCTGCACAGACTTCTGTTATCTTAATCTCTTTCTTTGGAAACTCCTGTCACTTGTAATCTTCCCCCGTTTCCTTCTCCTACCTCAGGCCCCCTTCGCCTTCTCAGCTTTCTTTTCAAAGATGCTGTATTTCTTTTTCTCCTTATTTGGAGTGATGTGACCTGACAGCGTGTTTGAAGTGGCATATTGGGGATAGAAATATGTGCCTGTTCCCTCCATAGGTTTGTGTGTGTGTGTGTTTTGTTTTTTGAATGGGGCTTTTGCAATCAATTTGTGGAGTCTAGCTGAAAGGGTAAGAAGTTTCCACTTAAAATCAACCTCCTCAAATGAAAATTTTTGGTACATTTTTTTTTCATTGTAATTGAGGTCTCCGTATGCCCCCCATGTATAGGGTTTATTCTGGAAAAGTCTCCCCGAGAAAAGCCTGTCTAGTGCATTCCACTTCTGCTTCAGCCTCAGGAAAATGGATTTCATAAACAGTAGAGGACATATTTGTCCTTTTGTCTTCTTTAGGATTTTCTCTCAGAGAAGTGATGTCAAAAGGAGATGCTTCTAATGGTGCCAAAGGTGGGGATGAGACTAAGCGAGTCAGGCCAGGGTCCACGTGTATTTGAATCTATCCAGGAGAGGTCTCTGTGGACATAAACGTCTATGGAACAAAACAAGACAAAACAACCTTGAAATATTAGCTGAGACCTAACTCCAAACCATCCTGTAAACCACAGCAGATCCAGGCTCTACCTCATGGAGATTGCCTTTTCTTAAGCTAAGTGGCCCTGAAGGAGTCTGGGGAGGATGCCGGTGACATCCCCACCCAGACCCTGTGATTTCGCTCATGCTGTTCCTGCTGCTGAGGATGCTGCATTTGCCCTGCTCTTCAAGGCCTGGTTAAGAGGTAGTCCTTGATGCCACAATCAGTTGGGAAGTTGCTCTCACCTCTGCACATTTGTACCGCTGATCTTACATCTTTTGCATGATACTTAAATTCTGATTGATACTCTAGGAGTTCTTGCATTTTTTTGTGATATTACCACGGGAGCTTTACTTTCTCAGACCCTGACATGAGAGTTTCACCCATGTTTGTCGAGAACGTGAGTTCTCTCTGGCAGCAGATGCTGAGACCAGGAGAGCAGAGATGAGGACACATGACACAGCCCAAGTGGGTGTCTGTAGTTGTACTTAAGTGGCAGGGGATGGAGGAGCAACCAGGGAGATGGTGAAATACGATGTGTCCCGCATAGTGTTTCTTCTTCCTGGGATTCCCCAAATCTTCAGTAAAAATAAAATTCCTGAAGCAAGAAGAATTTCTGTGGAATCAGAGAAGGCATTCACTCATGGGTTGGTGGCATTCCAGGTGACCCAGGAGTGGGCGGGCCAAAGAAACATGAAGAGCCCACCTGTCAGCTGCCCGCAGGGAGTGCAGCGAGGGCTTGGTTCCCATGAAAGGTGAAGACTGTAGTTTCTCGTGAGTTAAATGCCATTTCTTTTGCAGGGTGGCTTGGGGGAACCCAGATGGGTTCTGGGTAGATTTCTCATCTTGTCTGAGAGATTCTTGGGGGAAGAGTGCTAAAATCCGTCCTTTTAGTTCCTCTGGTTCGAAGCCTAGCACAGCAATTGTTGATTTGAATTGAGATACTCTGAGGCAGGTGGCGATTTCTTTGCAGGGGAGCACTTGCTACCGGACAGTTTGTTTCTCCTACGTAGTATGACATAATGTGCTTTTTCTTCCATTTTTATATTTGATCCTCACAGTGAGCATGGATGATAGACTTTGTATACAGAGAAAGAAAATGGGACTCATGGAGGCTGAATGACTTCCTGAAGACCGCACAGCTAGAAAGTAGCAGAACTGGGACTTAAATTTAGAGTTCCTTGCTGCATATCTAGTGCTTGGTCAGTCTTCCACACCAGGCAGCCTCCTGAGCTCTTATAAATCAAGTCAGGTTGAACGGGGAGAATCTGGGAAGCCGGATTGCAGAGCCCTCTCTGTTAAGTCCCAAAGGAAAATGATATAGTCTGAGAGTATGAGCTGATGGTAGGACACTGTCTTCTTTCTGACACTATCTTCATGGAACATTTTGGTCATACAGAGATAAGAGAGAGTCCCAGAATGACGTCCAAAGGAATTTCAGGACCGTAAAGCCTGGAACCATCAGAAAACATTAGCCATCTGGATCACTGAACAAGAGTACTCCTTTGAAATGTGAAGGATTCTTATATGGATGTCCACCCCACCCAGAAGGCCATCATTGTTGCTGGTAGGATGTAATCTACAATTTGTTGCCTTTACCACCATGTTATGCATTGATTCCTACATCAAGAGACACGTGGGGTATGTGTCATTTTCCTCCTCTTTACAAACGAGAAAAATGAGGCTCAGATTAAATTACTTGCCCACATTCATGCAGCTAGTAATGGAGAGATGTGGAATACAAAGCCATATTATTTCTTAATTCAAATGCTGTGTTCTCAGCCACGACGCTATCATGGCTCCAAGTAGACATTTGCTGATTGAATGGAGTTGAATCGCACTACAGGAGCGACTGTGGCTAAGAGCCAAATGTCTAGTACAGACAGAAATGTGCAGGAGTAGAGAGAAGGGTGGATTGCCGGGAGAAAGCGTGGTGCTGTCACACGGGACCGTTGGTGGCCTCGCCATTGGGTCAAGCAAGCAGTTGGTGCTGGGGAGTATGGGGAGGGCACACGGGCCTTCCCAGGCAGCTCGAGAAGGATGAGACCGTATAGGAAAACTGACTTAAGATGAACCCTGCCAAAAAGGGCTACTCCGTCACCAGCCTCGTCTGAGGTCATATTTCAAAGACTGGCTCGGGGCCACTGGCTGGGGTGCAGGGCTGTGAGATCATGGCTGAGCAATCTGACTTTTAAAAAATATAAGGACCAACTTGGGAGTTTTATCGCTGTTCTGCCGCCCAGGCATGAAGTCAGCTGGCCTGCTCGTGACAGGGAGCGTTTCACTTGTAATTAGCTGGGTGGTTTTTTTTTTCTTTTTTTTAAGTTCTGCCTAAACAGTGGTGGGGTGTGAGTGAGCCCGTTCCCTTGGAGCTGCCCCACAGCAGTAGCGGAGGTGAGTCATGGCCATAAAATCTGGAAAGCTCGTGGGGGGATGGAGGGCGGTGGAGAAATATAAATTATTGTGATCGTCTTTCAGGAGTGCTCGGGTTAATTATTGCACTTTCACCAGCTGCGTTGTGCCTTCATCCATGCCGAGCCAGAAGTGATGGTTTTAGTGGGGAAAGGGTCGTTCTCTAATGGGGCAGAGGCCTGCAAAGCCCTGTGTTCTTTTGAGGGAGGCTGGGTGCGTGAAATTCCCAGCACCAGCTGGAACCTGTGCGGATTTGCTCTGAGACACTTGGGTGTGAGCAGCGTCACGTTTTCTTTATTTTTCTTAAGCAAATAAATCTGGCTTGGCTCTCCACCTGCCAGGGCTGGCAGGCAACTCATTCTTAGTTATGTCTTTTTTGGTGGGGCAGCGGGGGGGAGTGAGGGGTTCTTTCTTTCCTTTTTGAGGACATAAGGAAGCCCTGGGAATTAGGTAATTCAGCAAGATCTAAAGGCATGTTCCTGGCCTTGGATCCACTATGAAGGAATAATTGCTCATGGCCTGCAAAGTACCATTTCGAAGGGGGCTCCTGATCTTCCTCCATCCCAACCCTGGGCCAAGGGGTTCTGGGAGAGGCTCCCGCAGCTTGTTATCTTGTGTTCCCTCCAGGCCCAAGCCTCAGTATCCACTATCTGGTGCCACAGGTCTCTACCATCAGAGACTTTTAAACCAGCTTCTTCCCCAATCTCAAGGAAAACACATAACATCTCAGTATGGGTCACCTCTTTTCTCTCTTTCCTTTTTTAAATTGCCTGTTGCTTATTTTTCACTTGAGGACAGGGTCTTGCTCTGTTGCCCATGCTGGAGTGCAGTGGTGCAATCTTGGTTCACTGCAGCCTCAACCTCCTGGGCTTAAGCGATCCTCCCACCTCAGCCTCCTGGGTGGCTGGGACTATAGGCATGTGCCACCACAATTGGCCTTTTTTTTTTTTTTTTTTTTTTTTAAAGAGATGGGGTCTCAGTATGTTGCCCAGGCTTGTCTTAAACTCCTGGCCGCAAGATGGTCCTCCCACCTCAGCCTCCCAAAGTGCTGGGATTACTGGTGAGACACTGTGCCTCACCACACCTCCCCTCACAGGTGAGAGCCACCTCCCCTCATCTGAGAGAAAGAGAAAGAAACAAAGAGGAGAAAAGAAAGAAAAAGACCAAACCAAATCAAACACGCAAAAACAGAAGTTATGTTAATTTTCTTCCTTGGCTATTTGTTCAGAAAAGGAGAAGATGACTTTTTAATTCTTTGTATCTCCTCTGGCAAGGAAAAGGTAGAACCACTTCTCCATGTGTTTATCATCACTCCAGCTGGGTGACCTGGAGCAAATGACTGACATATTTTAAGGATTAAGTGACATGTCCGATGTCAGGCACTTAGTGTAGAGCCTGACCTGGAGTTGGCTATCAGAACACGGTTATTGGTGGAGGACTGGGAGCTCTGTGAAGGTGACTATTTCTTCTCCATCCTTGAGGACAGGAGCTGTAGTTTGCTTATCCCTGTATCCTCAGCAACTGGGCACCCAGTAGGCATCCAAAAATACTTGGTTAACTGGATAGTTGTAAAAGGTGGAGATTTCAGAGAGGCTGAGAAGACCAAGCTTCCTTTACCAACCCAGGCCATGTCCATAGTAGACCCATGCATGCACAACGTGTGACACAGTGGTGTCAAGACGTAATCAGGTGAGGAGGACTACAGATTTAGTATTACTCACTCTGAATACCAAAATCTTGACTATAAGAGATAGGGTAACTTGAGCATTTTCTATGTTTTAACAAGAGCATGTTTCCCCATTGACCATCCTTTATTAGGGCCATTTCTGGGGCTTTCTCTCCCATCCTACCTGTGGTTTCTGTGAGGTTTATCTGTCTCAGGTCATAGAAAAAATGGGGGTATGCTAGAAGGAGAGTTTGATGGGGCTCAGATAAATCCCAAGTCATAGCAGATGACTTTCTTCTGTAGGATCAATGGACAATTCACAGGTGCGGTACAGGTGTATATAGCTAAGCTGGCTTCTTTACCCAGTTGGTTTGGAGTGCTCGTTTATATGGTAGGCTATAGCCTGCAGGCAGTGGTGGGAGGCCTTCCAGGTACTGACCGGCAGATTCCTATGGCTTCCCCACTCTCCCTATTTAAGCCAGTTTTGGTCCTTTTCATTCTAGTACTCCCTGCCAAATTCCCATCTCCTGCAATGTCACATTTCTGGTCCCGTTGTTTCCCTGCCAGACCAGGTGCCCCTGATGCAGGAGTGAGCTTGTCTTTCCTCCCATGCTCTTTCCAGTTTTATGGGTATAGCTTAAACTCTGCACTTTTCTGCCCTAAAGCCTTCCTTTTTGAATCTTAAGAAACTATTTTGGAAATGAAAAAAATCACCCGGTTTCTGCTTTGTCAGTCCCACATCTTCCCAAGGCCAGCGATGCTCAGACTGACCAGGTGAAGGATATGCGAGTGAAAATGAGAAAAAGAACAGCACCCAGTATATCCTTGCGGTACGGTTAGGCCTATATCCTGATACCTGAAGGAATTCTTCCACTGGGAACTTTATGAAAAGGGCTGAAGAATTTGCAAAAAGAACTTGGCTGACCCACTATTAAAAGAAAGCAATCTGAATTATGATGCATATTGAGTACTGGTGAATGATGGACAGAGGAGTCACTGCACACTCATATTTAGGATACACTGATTTGATTCACAATCATACCATCAATTATACCGTTACTTAATCCTGTATCTGACATGGGAGGAGATATGACCCGTGTGTGTTGTGGGGAAGGTGGGAGAAGGTCAGAGAAGATCTGTTTAAAGAAACAACAGTTAGGCCGGGTGTGGTGGCTCACACCTGTAATCCCAGCACTTTGGGAGGCAGAGGCGGGTGGATCACCTGAGGTCAAGGGTTCAAGACCAGCCTGGTCAACATGGTGAAACCTCACCTCTACTAAAAATACAAAAATTAGCCAGGTGTGGTGGTGTGCACCTGTAATCCCAGCTGCTCAGGAGGCTGAGGTAGGAGAATCACTTGAACCTGGGAGGCGGAGGTTGCAATGAGCAGAGATCGTGCCATTGCACTCCAGCCTGGGTGACAGAGCAAGACTCTGTCTCAAAAAAAAAAAAACAAAAAACAAAAAACAAACAAACAAAAATGACTACAGTTAAGCAATGACTCAAATGACTTGAGTTAGGGAGGCAGAGGGCAGTAGGGAAAAGAGGATTCCACGCAGGCATGCAAAAGCCCAAGACAAGCTTGAACTATCAATGGCTGATGTGGCTACAGTGGTGGGAGCAGGTCAGGAGGGACGGGGGACAAGGAGGAAAGACAGTTAAGTGTCCTGGACTGGGAACACTTCAAATTCTTTTTAGAGCTAATGAGAAGCAATTGGGCAGGGCTGAGGGGGACAGAGATATGGTCTGATTTGCAACGTTAAGTTATGAAACTACGAGAAGTTTCCTGAATCACAGAGGCCAGAGGCCAAAAACCATTTGCTCCAGAGACCTCATAAAACTGAAGGCAGAAATTTTTGTCAGCTTGAGGGATGGCTTGAGGTCACCTTATTTTGCTACCTTGCAATGGTGGCTGGGAGAAGGGAGACAGTCTTTGCTGAGAGCCTATTCCATATTAATCATGATAAGTGGAGAAAAATAGCTGATAAAATAATTCTTTCAAAGTCTATGCATATTAATAGAGGCACTGGGGAGAGAGTGGTGCTGACTTTATAGGATGAATGTCTGATGGCAGGATTTCAGACAAAGTGGTACTTGGTAAAAAGTAAAGTAATCTTTAGGCTAGGGGCCTTCCTAAATCTCTGAAATAAAAAGGTGAAGGCAACCAAGTGACATTTTATTGATACAGATTGATAATGGAAGAGGAAGTTAACTCTTTCTGTGTACCTAGTATGCACTTGACCTGAGTTACGTGCACTAGTGATATCTCATGGAATCCTCACAAGAAATAGTTGGGTGAAGTTTATTTAATACCTAATGAGAAATATTTGGTGATAATAGAGAAGTCACAGCTTTTTACAGAAGAAGACTGAAACTTGGGGCAGTTGAGTACATTGCTCAGGTGACATGGTGCCCATGAGGCAGAGCCTAGACCCCGCTCAGGTTTAGGGGACTTTTCAAGGCCCTCTTCCCACTTCTCAATCTGCTGGTGACTGATTTTGTTTCTCAGAAGCACCCCACCCTCAGGGTTTCAGAACGCCTTCTTTCTGCTCCTGTCTCTACCTTTCTTCTTTGATGGCTGCTTCCTCCATTCCCAGTGGGAACGAAGTATCCAGGAGACCCATGGGAGCATGGGAGAGTTTGGGCTGGAACATCTAGATGGTGGAGACCCTTGGAAACCTTGGGAGGAAGGGATCTCTTGGGCCACCCCCACCAACTCTTTGTACTAAGTATTCATGAAATCCCAGAAGCTGACCCAAGGGACCCTGGCCTCTTACCCTCACTATTCAGAAGCTCTCTTGTTCACGGCCACATTATGACTTCTGTGAATTTGAGGCACAAACGTGCCTTTGTGGGCCCCTTCCTTCAAGTAAGCATATGAAAATAATTTAATAGATCATTGAGGGCCCTAAACATTTCATTTTTTTTCTGATGAGAAAAAGAAAATTAAAACATTTAATTCAATTCTATCAGTTCATTTATCTTTCCTTTGGATTTTAAGGAAATGAAAACATTTTGTGGGCCCTTAAAAGCAAGGGAGTCCCTAGGTACTGTGCCCACCTCCCTGATGGAGAGGTCATCTCAGTGCTCATGGATTAGGAGAAGACATCAAAAGTCTGGCAGAACCTGCTTGGGGGCTTTACTGTCCTGGTGCCTAGATGCAACTTCCCTTAGTTAAGACTAAGGTGACTGTGAAGAAGCTGTGGCAAAGGCGGAAGCCAGGGTAAGGTCAGCCTGGACTTTACAGAGCCGGTGGAAGCCTTGTCTCTGGTTCTCACACATCCTACTATCTGCATGCGTGGTTTCCTCATCTGGACTTCCCTCCCTCAGTTGTTCATTGAACCTTTCCTGAATTATTCTTCAACCTCAGGATATGTGAGCACATCCTCTGGGAGACTTTCGTGGTGCACCTGGAAACTTTGTGCTGTGTTTAGGGTGAACCATGTGAAATTGCCATTTTTGTGGGTTACAAAGGATAACTGCCAGGGGCGTATGAGTCCATGTGCTTTATCTCAACCTGTGTGCTGATCTCTCCACCAGAGCATAAGTTCCGAGTGGGTAGAGACTGTGACTTAAACACGGCTGCACACCCAGCAGCAGGTGAACTCTTTTCTACATGCTTGTTGAATGAATCAACAATTCAACTGGGGGGAAGATCACCCATAGTTTCTAGGTTCTCAAACTTGAAGAGGCATCAGAACTTTCTAGAGGACTTGTCAAAGTGTGTATCACTGGGCCCCCCTAAATTGCTGATACTGGAGGCTGATCATTAGCATTTCTAGCAAGTTCCCAGGTGAGGCTGCTGCTGGCACCACACTTTGAGAACCACTGCTTTACTTCCCTAATAGTTGTCTCCTGGGGATGGGATGGAGGTCAGCTATAATACTGTTTCCCCAAAATTCATGTCCACATGGAACCGATGAATGTGACTTATTTGGAAATAGAGTCTGCAGATGTAACCAGGTGAAGTTGAGGTCATGCTGGATTAATGTGGGTCCCAAATCCATTGGGTATTGGGATGGATATCCTTATAAGAAGGAAATTTGGACACACAGACACATAGAGACACACACGGTAGAACACCATGTAAAGATGCACAGAGATTGTAGTGATGCATTGCCAGCTAAGGAATCCCAAGGATTGCCAGAGACCTCTAGAAGGTAGGAGAGAAGCATGGACCAGATTCTCCTTAGAGCCCCGGAGGGGTCCAATCCTGCTAATATTTTGATTTTGGACTTCTGGCCTCCAGAACTGTGAGGGATAAACTTCTATTGTTTTAAGCCATCTTGGTTTGTGATAATTTGTTACCACACTTACAAGGAACTAGAACTCAGAAACCCAAATTTGTGATGATGATGCAGGGCAGGTGAGCCCCCAGATTGGGGCTTTGCCTGAGGGGGTTCTTTTTATTAAACAGTACTCCTCCCTGCAGAGCAGGGCTAACTCATAGGCAGTGCACCCAGAGTTGGCAACAAATGGGCTCTTGAGGGACCTGGTGTGGTGGCTCATGCCTGTAATCCAAGCACTTTGGGAGGTCGAGGTAGGCGGATCACTTGAGGTTGGGAGTTTCAAACTAACCTAACCAACATGGTGAAACTCTGTCTTTACTAAAAATACAAAAAATTAGCCAGGTGTGGTGATGGGCACCTGTAATCCTAGCCACTTGGGAGGCCTAGGCAGGAGAATCACTTGAAATCGGGAGGTGGAGGTTGCAGTGAGCCGAGATCATGCAGCTGCACTCCAGCCTGGGCTACAGAGTGAGACTCCATCTCAAAAACAAACAACAAACAAACAAACCAACAACAACAACAAAAATGGGCTCTTGGCAACTGTATTTATACTCACTTGAACCCACTTTTGATTATATGCAAGTGAAGGGAGACTATTTAGAGCTTTCTATGAAAGAGTCATTAGCTTCTGGGTCATTGCCATGGCATTTGTAAACTGTGGTGGTGCCTTATGTTAATGAGCAATGAAGGGAGCTAGGGATTGCTCTCATCACCATCTGCTGATTCCTACTGTTTTTTTTTTTTTTTTTCTTTTCACTTTGTCCTATCTGGACCAAATCCTGTTTTGTTCCACAGGGTTATGACCAGAAAATGAATCTGCCAGTTTCTACCTTAATTTTAATCCTCTTGTTCACTGAGAAGCTCTAGGGAGCACTGGAAATCACCTGAAGGATCAGCATCCCCAGGTGAAGCTGGGCAGGTTGTTCCACTAGGCCAGGGAGGTCCAGTCCACTCCAAGCCATGCTGACCAAGGGGCTCCTTCCACCCAGGGGCACCATATGGGACAGCTTTGGTGAGAGCCACTTGAAGTAAAGATTCCCAGGTTCCAATTCCAAGGGTCTATTTTTGCAATTTGGATGTGGGACCGGGACACCTGTATTTTAACAAGCCTCTCAGGTAATTAATCAATGGCCAAAGACTTCACTTAATAAGATATAGATTTCAAGGGGTTAGGTAAAATTGAATAATAGGTAAACCATTACCTTAGACTTCTAACCCAAAGGTTCTTAGCTTTCTCGTGCACAGATATTTTGGCAATTTGTTGAAGCCCATAGAACCTTCTTAGAGTAGAATATAGATCCTAAAAAATACATAGGATTACAATGAAAAAAACTATTATATAAAATACAGCAATAAGAATATTAAAAACTCCAATTTTTGGATAGAGTACTATAAATGGTTCTTATATTAACAATTACGTAACAAGAATTATGTAGTTGGTCTAATTACTATTCTCTCTTTCTCTCTTTATCTCTCTCCCTTTCTTTTCTTTCCTTCCTCCCTTCCTCCCTCCCTCCCTCTCTCTCTGTTTCTCTCTTTCCCTCCATCTCTCCCTCCGTCCCTCCCTCCCTCCCTCCCTCCTTCCTTCCTTCCTTCCTTCTTCCTTTCCTCCCTCCTTCCCTCCCTCCCTCCTTCCTTCCCTCCCTCCCTCCTTCCTTCCCTCCCTCCCCCCTTCCTTCCTTCCTTCCTTCCTTCCTTCCTTCC